>NW_015628351.1:2392178-2396788 GCF_001515625.1 Sinocyclocheilus rhinocerous
TGTAGCGAATCGATGTGTTTTTGTAAGAAAAATATCCATATTTAAAATGTTATAAACACTTTTTTTCTCACTTCTGCTGACTGTCATATGTGCAAGCCGTTCCGGGGGATGACGTATGCGTCGCGCATGCCGGTGATTAGTGATGAACGCGGAAGCGCGGAGAAGAGACAGCAAACAAAACACAGCTCACGAATTAGAAGCACAAAACGAAGATTTGTAAAGAAAAATGTAGGAGGATTTCGATATAAGCCAAGAAGAGACTGGTTTTCCTTTGCTAAAGGAAACTGTGCTTCCTTTGCTCCTGTAAACAAACTCGGCAGACTAGCATATCTTAGAGGCGCGCGACGCCTACATCCTACGTCATCCACCAGAACGGCTTGCACGTATGACAATCAGCGGAAGTGAGAAAAAAGTGTTTATAATGTTTTAAATTAGGATATTTTTCTCACAAAAATGCATCGATTCGTTACAGGAGGTCTTTATTCACCCCCCGGAGCCGTGTGAGGCACGTTTTATTACGGATGCGCTTTATTTGACATCTTTTGGACTGTTGAACAAAAACACCCGCCTACTCCCATTCTAACGCTTGGAAGAGCAAGGATTATTTTTAAGAAAGAAGAAAGTCATACACACCTAGGATGCTTTGAGGGTGAGTAAAAAAAGGGCTAATTTTTATTTTTGGGTGAACTAACCCTTTAAAGACATTAATAATGTTCTTTAAACTTTCCATTTATCATAGAACCCTGAAAAATGTATCAGAAAAAAAAACTATGGTTTCCAAAAAAGTTTAATCAGCACAATTGTTTTCAGCATTGATAATAATAATTGCAGCAAATTGGCACATTAATTTCTGAAGGATCATGTGACACTGAAAACTGGAGTATTGGCTGCTGGAAATTCAGCTTTGCCATTACAAGAATAAATTACATGTAAAATTACATAAAAAAGTTATCTTAAATTGTAATATTCACAGTATTACTGGTTTTCTTTTTTAAATGCAAACTTGATGATCATTAGAGACTTTCAAAAACTTTACAGGGCCATGCTAACCAGCGAAGCCTTGACCGCCAGGCACTTACAGTCTTTGGAACTTCCAATACTGTCCTCTTATGTCATATTCTCTTAAGACCATCCTGTCCATCCCACTATATTTAGACATTCAGGAAACGTCTGTGCAAAGACCTTGGCATTTCAAGTACATCATTTTATCAGACTGGTCTATTTCTAACTGCAAACTCTGCCTACATCATCAGATTCTGTCTCTCACACAGTTGGCTAGAAGTTATTTTTATGTATATTTTGACTGCTAGAATATACCCTTCCATCAGTGAGGCACTCAGCTGTGTAAAGTTACATGCTATTTTGTCCATGTGGTTCCTGGAATGTCTTTCCATGTCTGCTCACTCAGTTACATGTCCACTTCAGTCCAACTCAAGCTTTATTGCACAAACCACATGCAAACATTCTTCTAAACAAATAAAAAAAAATTTCAGGAATGACATGAGGGGCCTCGTTTATAAAAAAACATGCGTAGGCCTACACACAGATTTGATAGAGTGTGTGTTCGCTAAAATCCACGTCAAAGTTCAAATGTATAAAAATGGTCTATGACGTGGAAAAGTGTTTAGCGCCACGTCAGGGTCTAGGCAGCAGATGTACAGTATGCACTTTTCGATGTCGGAGTACTGCAGGTATTTGGAAATCTAAGCAATTATTGCCACTCGTCATTCTTAAATAAAGGATTTGGATGTTGAATGGTGCTCTATTAAATGTTAATGACATTAATTAGGTGGCATTTACAAGCGGAGATCTGAAACCTTTCAACTGCGCACAATTTCAAGATAATTTACGATTTATACAATTCACATCTGAAAGAGAGGCATATACAATTTTTAAGTTTTAAGTTTCGTTCTTCGAATCCCCCGTACGCACATTTGAGAAATTATTGTAAGATCAAATGTTGGACAGTTTCTATGTAACATTTTATGAAAGCGGCCCCACATTTCTCAAGTGTGACATTGTAGAACTTGATCACATGATCAATGTAATACTGAAGTTGCAGTTGTAATATCAGCACTAATTCAATGCACTTATTCCTTTAATCTTTGTAAAATGTTCCTAGACAGTTCCTCTTTGAGGCTTCAAAGAAAGCCTTTAAGGTCAAAAGAAAAAAAGAAAATTTGTTGTCATGGTCCACATTTCCGTTTAGATTCTTGTCTAGATTGTCACTTATGCTAAAAATATAATTTCTAATTTTTAAAAAATGTATTAAATAAAAAAAACACACCAAAAATGTATTTGTAGAAACAATTTGCACTCAGAAATTGCTAGTAAATTTAACAAATAATTACTGAGAATCTGCAAGCAACATTGAATTAAATGTGAAATTTTGAAGTATACAGACTGAAATAGTCTTTATTTATAACTTTTTTTTGTCAAACAGTAGCCTAAATGCAAAATAGAAGAATTTTAACTAATCTCATTTTTGTACCCATTGTAGGCTATAAATGAGGTATTAGATAAAACTGTGAAGAAATCAGTTGTTGGTTTAAATAGAGGACCTCTGTGTCAGCTTAAATGCTCTAATGGTAAAGTGAGAAACAAAAGGATATTGTGATGAAAACTAAACATTTCAAAGGATGTAAAAAGCCAGTTAATTAGCCTTGACTGTCCTCCAGACTCCGCGAGGCGTTGAGGGGTGTGTGAGCAAGGACTTCGAGGGTGTGAGGGGACAAACGAGCCACAAAATGAGGACTGATGAAAGCAGTGTGAATTATTCATCATATTATGGGACAAAGTGTGAAATGACTGGCTCCAGTCTTTTCACACTCACGGCCAGCTGCTCACGCTGCACATCTACACTCCAAACACATGGGCTCAAACTTCAGTTCTCTGATTAAACTAAACAGAACACATGCAAAAACAAACGTATGTAATAGTTCTCTCTCATTTGCTTGCATCTGTGTGATAATCCAACTCGGTGGACAAAACAGGATCTACAAGAAAGTCTGTGAATCTGTTTTCTTTGGCAGACTAAAAGAAGTGGAAGAAAGGAATATTTCAGTTTCAATGCAAGTTAAGCTTAATCGACAGCATTTGTAGCATAATGCTAATTAACTAAAAAAAAAAAAATATATATATATATATATATTGATTTATTTTGACTTGCTCTTGTTTTCAAGGTTAAAATTAAAATTAAACATTTATAAAAAGCACTTACAAAAATTTTTTTCTGTCAAAACTTTCATATTATTTGATTTGCAATGCACAAAAAGTCCGAAATGGTTTTTTATATTTATTTATTTATTTAGACTTGTCACAGATTGGTCCCATTAACTTCCATTGGAAGGGCCTTACTGTAACCTTGAAAATATTAAAATATTCTCTGAAAAACATAGCCACAATATGTAAATAAATGTGTTAGCATTATTTTAGTGTGAAAATATTACATTTGAACCTTTTCTGTAATGATATACCTGGTAGCCATGAGAACTAAAACAACTAAAAATTATTTAATAATAATCAAATAATACATATTTTGACAGAAATATAATTTTTTTAAATATATTTTTGTATACAAATAAGCTTCACATTTCTGCTTTTAAATCATCAAAACTATACTCTATTGTACTAAGTGCCTCACTTTAACCTCGAAAACAAGTTGAAATAAATATTTTTTGTAGTAACCAACATTACATCTTCCAAACAAATGCCACAAATGCTATTGACTGAGCATAACAGCAACTCGGGATACAGAACCTAGGATATTCCTTTAAGTCAGGGTCAAACCTAGAGAGAAAAACAGCCGGGGTTATTAATTTCACATGTACCAGGAGATCACGTCATAACAGGGTCAACAGGTTTGGAAGATGTAATGTAGAGGGGCAGTCTGGCCTTTCTGCGACGGTAATGAGAATTGTTATGTAATCGTGGAATGTACCTAACTCAAATAGTATGTCATGTGATATGTAATCATGTGATTTGCATTAGTTTGTGCTGTTCACTGGTGTGCATGTTATAAACAGAAAAACCCAAGTCTACTTTTACAAAGCTTAAAGAATCAGCATAATGCACCGCCAGTGCAAAAGGGTAAATAAGTGCACAATCCTGCTGCTTTTATTCCGCTGTTCTCTTTCTAAACTGTCATCAGCTCTAGTCATCAGAGCCGTGTTGACAGGCGCTACTCGTAAGTCTGTGTTCTGACCCTGGGAACTGTTTTCACAGTTGGGGGGTTGGGAGAACAGCACCGCTTTACAAGAGCTGGAAGAGGGACTGGGTCTCCTCCAAACTCTGATCCATGGCCACCCTCACACCTTACCAGCTGTGTCTGGCATCAGTCCATATCATCAACCCACCTCTGACCCAGTGCACAGATACTGGACTTATTGGAACAAGTACTCAATCATATATTGTATATCAAAGCGAAAGTATCCTGTGATGCAATGTTGTAGTATATTGTTATTTTAGTATATATAGTATACTATATAATGGCGCTTTTCCACTGCGTGGTACGACTCGGCTCGGTACGGCTCAGTACGGCACGGCACGGTTTGCGTTTCCACTGCAGTTCAGTACCGCTTTAGAGTGGGCGGGATTATTCACATGTCGTT
>NW_015628351.1:2397704-2422654 GCF_001515625.1 Sinocyclocheilus rhinocerous
TCTGAAAAACATAGCCACAATATGTAAATAAATGTGTTAGCATTATTTTAGTGTGAAAATATTACATTTGAACCTTTTCTGTAATGATATACCTGGTAGCCATGAGAACTAAAACAACTAAAAATTATTTAATAATAATCAAATAATACATATTTTGACAGAAATATAATTTTTTAAAATATATAATTTTTGTATACAAATAAGCTTCACATTTCTGCTTTTAAATCATCAAAACTATACTCTATTGTACTAAGTGCCTCACTTTAACCTCGAAAACAAGTTGAAATAAATATTTTTTGTAGTAACCAACATTACATCTTCCAAACAAATGCCACAAATGCTATTGACTGAGCATAACAGCAACTCGGGATACAGAACCTAGGATATTCCTTTAAGTCAGGGTCAAACCTAGAGAGAAAAACAGCCGGGGTTATTAATTTCACATGTACCAGGAGATCACGTCATAACAGGGTCAACAGGTTTGGAAGATGTAATGTAGAGGGGCAGTCTGGCCTTTCTGCGACGGTAATGAGAATTGTTATGTAATCGTGGAATGTACCTAACTCAAATAGTATGTCATGTGATATGTAATCATGTGATTTGCATTAGTTTGTGCTGTTCACTGGTGTGCATGTTATAAACAGAAAAACCCAAGTCTACTTTTACAAAGCTTAAAGAATCAGCATAATGCACCGCCAGTGCAAAAGGGTAAATAAGTGCACAATCCTGCTGCTTTTATTCCGCTGTTCTCTTTCTAAACTGTCATCAGCTCTAGTCATCAGAGCCGTGTTGACAGGCGCTACTCGTAAGTCTGTGTTCTGACCCTGGGAACTGTTTTCACAGTTGGGGGGTTGGGAGAACAGCACCGCTTTACAAGAGCTGGAAGAGGGACTGGGTCTCCTCCAAACTCTGATCCATGGCCACCCTCACACCTTACCAGCTGTGTCTGGCATCAGTCCATATCATCAACCCACCTCTGACCCAGTGCACAGATACTGGACTTATTGGAACAAGTACTCAATCATATATTGTATATCAAAGCGAAAGTATCCTGTGATGCAATGTTGTAGTATATTGTTATTTTAGTATATATAGTATACTATATAATGGCGCTTTTCCACTGCGTGGTACGACTCGGCTCGGTACGGCTCAGTACGGCACGGCACGGTTTGCGTTTCTGCTCCGTCACATCTCATACTCGAAGGCTATTGGCTCGAAGTTTAGTCATTCTTTGACAGGATGAAACAGAGCTACCCGGTTCACTGATCTGCGCATGCGCTGCCAATAGCGCCGCGCTGCTGTGGAGGGAGGAATTTCAGTGAACGAGAAATATGAGTCAATGGATTACGTGAACGAGAACGATTCGTTCACCAAAAAGATTCGTTCAAAAAGAACGATTCGTTCACGAACGTAACAACACTATACGGTTCACAACGGTCACGTTTTGGTAACGGTACGGTTCGCTTGGAACCTCAACCGAAGTGGTACTAAAAAAAGTACCAGGTACCAGGTACTGTACCCAGTGGAAACCCCCCCAAAAGTGAACCGTACCGAGCCGTACCGTGCGTACCATGCAGTGGAAAAGCGCCATAAGAGTCTTTGTTAATATTTTGAGCAGCTTTTTATATTTTCAGTTTTTAATTTTTGTTATATAGCTTTAATTAATTTTATTTTAGTTTTATTTAATTTTAGTATTTCAAATTGTTTCAGTTAGTTTCTGTGCACCTTTCAAATTTTTATTTATTTAAGCATGTTTTTATCTAATACTTATATTTTATTTCAGCTTTATTTCAAGAATTACTGTTAAATCATTTGAGTTTTAACAATAACAATACAGGCAGATATGAGAATATGAGAAAAGTGTTCCATAATCTCTGTCTGACAACATTTTAGTGCGCATCATACAAGTTATGCTCAATAAAATGTTGTCAGATAGAGATTCTGGAACACTTTTCTCATATTTTAACCTCTGTCCACATATTGTGGTTGACATTGATTAAAGGGTGCTTTTGAGAAATGTCTTTAATATGTTTTTGCTATTGTATCATGTCTAGACTTGATACACAAATGAATTGAACATCTATTGTGATTTGTCTGTCATCTGAAGAATTTGTAAAGCATTTGGTTTTATTTTACATCCTTTATGAATTACTTCATGTTTTCAGCAGCTGCGTTTGAAAGAATTTAAAGTGCCCCTATTATGGATTTTTGAAAATTACCTTTCATGCAATGTGTAACACAGCTCTAAGTGAATGAAAACATCCTCCAAAGTTTTAAATCTGAAAGTGCACCTTATAAAGTTATTGTCTCTCAAAAGAAAGAGTCGACTCTGAATCATTGAAACTAGTCATTTTTAAAACAAATCCCAAGGCATTTCATGTTGACTTCATCATGAAACATTAGCATATTGCTCGCCCACTTGTTGCGCGCGCAGACCCGGGAAAACTTGATTTTCGCGATGGACTGAATGAAAATGCAAATTCATTCTTTGCCACTAGGTGCCGCTTTTGGAGCGGTAAAAAAGCCGTTTCCCCAGTAACAGCTACACAAAGCAGCACTGCGCTCACAAACGCTGCTTTATCAGGCATATGATGTTTAATTATTAAATGAAATCGACCAATCGGACCAATCACGCAGATCAGCGTCACGCAAAGGAGGGGTTTGGAAAAATTAATCGTTGAGCAAATCGTTTGGGAGTTGTTGAGCAAATAAGGTAAAAATAAATGCATATTATAAGACAATGAAAGTTTATTTTTTTATTTTTTTACCTTTTATGCATGTCAACCTGTTGTTGGGGACTCCCAAAACCAAAATATGAACCTTTCATAACCCATAATAGGGGCACTTTAATTACTGAAATGAGGTTTTGAATTATGTAAATGTTGCCCTCTGCTGGTGTGGTGTGGAGTATGTACTTGCAAGTTAATTGATAAAACACATCCATAGCATTTCAATTTTTGTAATAACCACATACAGCCAGTAGACCACACAAAGATCACAGGCATTGATGTTTATCTAAACTCATTCAGCTATTTAAATCGAAAAGTAGACAATCAGACACACATGTTCAATGAAATATCACACTCAAGTTTATTTGTTTCAGATTTTCTGGGCAGTATGTACAAAAAAGCAGTATTTACATTGATGATTGCACAGGAAAAGGTCACAGAAGCAGCAGCTAAAAGAAAAGCATAACAATGTCTAAAAATTCATACCCTGTCATCAGCATGGATTTTTTTGCTGCATGTTTTATTCTCCAGACAAATTCGACTTCTAAACAGGAACAGCAATTACAGTTATGTACATGGACACGGCAAATAAACAGTGTTAGAATCATGATTCACCACAAGGGGGCACAGAAGCCCTGCGCAGCGCAAACAAAAGCAGACTAAAAACATATTTCCAACATATTTGAGCATTTTTATTGGTACACAACTGATACCAGGGCCTCTAGAGGTTGTAGTTATGGTGTTAGTAATTCTCTGTAGTTATTGTTATGATGTACAGCCTTTTAGTCTGGTATGAAACAGAAAAAAAATATATATATATTATTTGCTTTTTTAATGCAACATCTCACAATGGCTGTGTCCAAAACCTCAAGCAGCTGCCTAATCGGTCTAAAAATTCACAGGCATAACGAAACTGCTTTCAGACAGACAAGATTATTTAATGTTTTTCAAATAAGTCTCTTAAGCTCACCAAGGCTACATTTATTTGACAACAATACAGCAAAAACAGTAGTATTGTGAAAAATGATTGCAATTTAAAAGAACTGTTTTCTATTTTAATATTTTTTTAAAACATATTTTATTCCTGTGATGGCAGCTACTCCAGTCTACAGTGTCACATGATCCTGCAAAACATTTTTCAGGTTTCGGACACAGCCAATGTGTCATCAGGACGGATCAATTATGGGAAATGTATAAAACAAACATGGATCAGCTATGAGAACTACATAACATTTTAATGGTGTAGGACAAGATGGTATAAAGGCAGTTTAATGGAAGCCAGTAAGGCCAATCATTTATCATAAATACATTACAAAAAATTCTGCTAAGCTTTCCCCGTCATATATTTTGACACTTATAGAGTAAGGCAACCCCAAACCACTCTGCCATATTTAAGCCCCATTCAATGCTTTTTGCCTTTAACAGAAAGAGCAAACATCACATTGACTGATTTTTGGCATTAATGATTGGTTTATAGATTAGCAACAGCACATTTGTGTGCTCAAAACTCAAAAGTCCTGTCTAGACTGAGTGTTTAAAAGAGGACTGTCACCTTGGCACACAGTTCAGACATCAAACGATCTGTATGTTCAAACACAAAGCAAAGAGGAGCCAGTTTGAATTGAGTCAACATAAGGAAAGTATCTCCACTAGGGATTTTTATACAGTTTCCTTTATGAAAAACAAAGAGAAGAGTCATCATAAGGAATGAAACTCAAGACCCAAGACATTTATCATGGGCTGCTTATGTGGCAAACAATCGACATGTCCAATTGGCGAAAGAAAGCTGAGCATAAACCATGACTTTAGTCCTGGTTGGTTAGCTGGTCAGGAAACTAAGCTGAATTAGTATGTTAACTCACTGTTGTTGTAACACTGACATGGATGCACATATCATCTGTTTGAGGGTAAGGTAAGGCATCTGCCATGTCTAATCTAATATATTCAGAGGGCATCTGTCACACTTCACGAAACTGTCATGTTTTGATGCTAATCAAATATGAATATTTTCTTTGAGTTGCACTCATTAAAATGCCGCATTTCTCCATGCACAAGTGATAATGGCAGATAAATACATTATTTAAGAGTAATGGCACCCTCCAGTTTCTGACAAATTCTCACCAATAAATATGAGCTACACTATTAGGGGTGTAACGGTACACGTATTCGTACCAAAAATTTTCAGTACGGGTCTTTCAGTTCGGTACACATACCGAACAAATACAACATTGTTTTAACCACTGTACAAGTTAAATTTCATTGGGAACTTCCAGTTTTATATATTGTTACTTTTGATATGAAACAAAGTCTCATCTTTAACATTTTTTTCAGGAAATACAATTTTTTTTTTACAAAAGCAACATTTTGACGTTCTTTGATGTGGCCTGACAGATCGCTGTATAAACGTCTCAGTTAAAACGGCAGCACAGAGCGCAAGTGAGCGCGATCATCCCTTACTCTTTACTACTAGTTTTAACGCCAAATAAACATGAACGAACATCTCATGCAATCGCTCAATCAGTTTCAGCCGCAGAAAGACGTCAATAAAACAGCTTGTAAACAACAAGTCATCAGTGTCCACACAGCTCGTTAGTTAGAGAAATGAAAGAAGAGCATTTCGTGAAATATTAGACTATATACTCATATTTTACTTTACCTGTTAGTGAGGTCTAAATTATTTAATGTATGTTTAAATAAATCTGTTATGAAACAAGCTATGACAGCTAGGTAGGCATACTGTGTAAATTAATATATTTCAACAACAAATAGAAATTTTATAATTTAGAAGTTAATTTAAAAACTGCATTATGTGCGACTTAAATGTTTGCATACAAATTTGAGTGTTGATTATATTTTAAAATAAATAAAATTAAATTAAAGTAATTTATTTAAAGAACAATTTGTTCAGTAAATCACGGTTTAGTAATAAAAAAGCAATTTTATGTTTAGTTTTTTCCTCCTGCTGTACCAAAACCATACTGAAACGTGACGTCAAAAACGGGGTACATACCGAAAGGTCATGTTTGTGTACCGTTACACCCCTAATTTACATATATACAGTATAAAGCTAGGGATGCACAGTATACAGTATCAATACCATATCAGTTATTGGCTGATATTAGAAATGTCTTAATTCATCAGTACTGACTGATATTGGATATATAATTGTTCGTGCTTTTTTTTTAACACTAAAAATGTAACACTGTTAAATGTAATATTTAACAAATTTCAAAATAAATATCAATTTTCATACTGTGTATTATAATGCTGTGATACCTTAATTCACTTGTAGCATTTAAAAAAGTTAATTTATGTTTGTTATTTCTTTACAAAATAGTATAGAATTTTAATATCGGCCATAACACGAAATTATTAGCAGCTTATCGGTAATGCTATATTTTTTTTATATCGGTGCATCACTATGCATTTTAACTGAACTAAAATATAAATCGTTGATAAAAAATATCTTTTTTTTTTTTCTTTGAACTTTTGGAGTGATGTTACTCTTAAATAATGTATTGCACAGCTACAATGAACATCAGATCAAGTGTTTTCACACCTGAAATCTGAACGACAGAACATCAATATCAGAATATGAGACATGGTTTGGTCTCTATGGCCCTGTCCTAAATAGCGCATTAGATGTGTACTGTACTTGCAGTGAAGTCCTCGAGACCGTAGCGCCTCCCATTTGTCATTTTAGGTTTCAGAATGCTCTATCCCTGTTGCAGAGTCCACCATTTGGGACAGGGCTAAAAAGCTTTCGTCGTGCAAGCAGATGAAATGTTCTTTAGGAGACAAACTTCACAGAACTGAATTTTAGCACAGTGTTAGGACCTCAAATAACCTGCTAGTTTAGCCACTCATCAGCACAGTGGTGTGTCAGTAGATGGCGCTACAGAGGAGGTTCTCATTCATTTACTGATGTACTCACAAGGGGATAGGGCCAATCCACAGTCTCTGGCTGCTTGTAACCAACTCTTTCCTGTTTCTGGTCAAGTCTGCAAGGGAAGTGAGTGTCCTGATGGAGGTATGGTCACATGATTGTGGTGCTGGGGCATGTACATGTTGTCACTTCTGCAGCCAACTGTGGTCATCATCCTCTTCTTCATCAAGTAACGGCATAAACTCCAGTTCTCCTTTTCTCTCTAAGGTGTTTCTAATGGAAATGCTGTTTGGACAATAAGGTTTGGAACAATAATCAGGTCACTGACACATGATTTAACTTGTAGCATGAACAACAAGTTAAAAATGTACAAGAGTTGTCACATGCACTGCATAAACTAATTACATACATTATCAATGAAAATTAGCATTTTGTATGTATTTTATGCTCACCAAGGCTGCATTTATTTGGTCAAAAATACAGTAATATTGTGAAATATTATTAGAATTACAACAGTTTCTATTTGAATATATTTAAAAATGTAATTTAATCCTGTGTTGGCACACTCCAGTCTTCAATGTCACATGATCCTTCAGAAATCCTTTTAATATGCTGATTGGGTGCTCAAGAAACACTATCAATGTTGAATAATAATACTGCTTAATATTTTTGTGGAGAAGTTCAAGTTGATACATTTTTGACAGAACATCTAAGCATTAATTTTAAATAGAAATCTTTTGGAACATTATAAATGTCTTAACTATCACTTTGGATCAATTTACTGCATCATTGCTGAATAAAAGTATTAATTTCTTTAAAAAAAAAAGCTGACTTACAAAAACATTATGGGCTGCCGAGCAAAACACAATACATTTGAAATGTTCAGGTACTGAGACAGAGGTTGCATTTACCAAAAATTATTCATCATTTCAAATTTTGAAAACACTAACAATATCTCAAAATGTTTTCCATCATTTAAGTAGAAAATAATTATGTGGTCTATCTTTTGTAAGTTTTCCGAAATGTATTCTTTCATTCAGCCTTAAAAAAATAGCATGCTTCATATGCAAATGATCCAAAATATGTACCACTTTAATGCACTGGTCATATACTTGCAGAACTTTAAAAGAGTGTCTTAAAGGTGCAATAGGTGATTGTCTTCAGAAACATTTTTTGTTATGCTGGTTGAAAGTCTCTTCACATTCCGATAGCAATCAGTTTTGTGTTAAGTGGTCTAAATGTATTTATCTGTATTTATATATTCTGTGGAAGGCGTAGGACCATGAAATGTGCGTCCAATCAAAACGCTCGGTAATCCGTTTAAGTTTACTTCATTTCGGAACATAGGCTGGAATTGGGAACCACTGATGTAGCCTATTGTAGTATTGTTGTCTCTGGTATTCTGGTCTGTGAGCGTATATGCGTTCAGGGGGCGTGGCTTTGGACGGCGATTGCAGGGAGGGTGGGACATTCGCTTTCAGTGCTATCAGGCTAAAGTTAGCATTTTCCAAGATCTCCTACTGCACCTTTAATATTTAATATAGGCTATACAAAAGACTAGATTATGAGTTTACATTTTCAGTTGATGAAAGAAAACTAATTCAGTCATGATACAGTACATCTAACCTGTTGATGGACGTCCATGAGGCAATCAATCAGGAGGGGCTAGCAGTTCTGCACAGATGCACACGCAGTAACAGAGTTACAACAGACAGAAATAAAGGGACACACTCACCCAATAACTGACTAATGAAGCTGACATCCTTTATGTGCAAACTGTGTGTATAATACATACACTGCTGTTCGAAAGTTTGGAGTTGATAAGATTTTTTAATGTTTTTGAAAAAACAAACAAAACAAAGGCTATTAACAGTTGCTGTATCTTTACACTAAAGCAAATACTATTAAATTCACTATGTTTAGACTAGGCTAGTAAGACTCACAGATGTAGACTTGTGGTCATGCGGTCGCTCAAGTTTAATGCGGATGTCTGTACGGTTCTGCTCCTGGCTCTTTCCACCATCTGTTTTCCCGGCTGGAAACATAAGAACATTTATTTAATAGATAAAAACACAAACATAATCTACACTACTACACAAAGATACACCAAAGATGTTTTATTTTTATAAATATGTTAAGGGTGTGAGTGAAACTATTTTGTACAGCTTGTTTCTCTCACCAGGAGAGCTCCCTCTGCTGGTTGTACTGGCAGTGCTCATGTTGTCCTCCAGCCATGTGCTGTAAGTTAACGAGTCTCGTTTATGAGGAGTATCAGCTGATGACAGACTCTCCTGAATGGGACAAATACAACAAATTGCTCTAGCAGACATACTGACAAAACATATGAAGTCTGTCTTAGTGTTTTTTTTAAATGGTAGTCTCTACTGTGAACATGTTTGTGCCAAAGACAGTTTGCATGCAAGGACTATGTAGTTTCTAGAGATGTTCATTACTTGAATGTGTTTACGATAAATGTGCTGTTCTCACCATGCCGGTGTCATAGTCCTCTGTGGCCTCTGTTTCATTCTCCTCTACCACACTAGCAAAGCTGCTGGCGTTAGAGGAGGAGCGGGACAGGTCATGAGCCTCAGGAATGGAGGGAGCCTGGCAGTACATGCTTGAGCTACACACACATACATACATACAAAAACATGTTCTTAATGCCTTTCCCTGTAACAAGCAAGAAACTCCCATAGTTCTTGTTGTCAGATCGCTTGCATCCACCAAAACACACATCCAGGGTTCAGTAGCAAACCCTATCAAGCACCAAATATGAGCAAAAACTGACAATGTTCAGCAGTGAACATTTTTTTTTCCAGCAAATTCATTATCATGTCATTTTCACCACATCTCAAATTAAGGAAGTGATTGTAATTAAATTTTTATTTTTTTTCTCCACGTTTTGTACAATTAAAAAACTTTTTGGACACAGCACAGCATAAAAAATTCTACCTTTTTATTTATCATCTCAAACTTGCTCTTCATTAACACAGGTGTCTCCTTAATAAGCAAGTACGGAATTTTTAGATTATCTATAGAGATTTTATACACACACACACACACACACACATACACACACACACACACACACACACACACACACATTTAGTACACACACAAAGTACTGCTTTGCATGATCACTCACTACATGTAAGATTTTTGGAACATAACCAATCCATCAGTACTGGCAATTTCAATTTTCAAAAATAAATCAGTGTTTACATCATTCTCACACAACATTTGAAGTATTAAAATGAAATATGAAATGTTTATTAAAATAAAAGATGTTTATTTAACTATTTAACTATATCAATATTATAATAGAAGATATATAGTAGAAATTGTCAATTTAAACAAATTTTAACATAAAACATTGAAATCAACCCTTGAGACATAAAAGCACAAGGTTTAAGGCTCACTGAAATATGTGAACAAATCAAATCAATCATCACTCAGGGTAATGCTTTTCACTTTACCTGTTCTTGGTGATGAGGACCTCAGGAGAGCTCTGATTGGAGGAGTTTTCAGACTTGGGGTCCTGGGAGGCGTGGCCACTGTCAGGAGTCTTCTGTGTGCTGGGGGAGCACTCTCTACTGCTACACACACATACACACACACTTTCACCATCAGAGGGCAGCATAAGCATTGTGTTTGAAACGCTACATGTCAAAGGTTAGGTTAGGTTAGATACAACAGTGCATGCCGATTCACATCACTATACTGAAACACATGAATTCGGAGAAACACAATTCAAAGGGCCTGTAAGTACTACAGCACATATGACAAAGGCCAGCTCATGCAAAATCAGTAAAACAGACATTGATTGGCTGAAAAATTAGCAGACCACCAATCAGTTAGCATGCTGATTTTACATGTGTGACCAGTTTAATAATGTGCTAAAGGCCATAATTCATAGCATTTCAGATGCATTGCTATGGCCAGGTAAGGAAAGCAGCTACTCTATGGTTATAGAGGTGTCATTCTATGGTGGCATTTATACTTGGAGGGATCCACGATGAGCCTCCCATTCTTGAGAGTGACGCTGGGTAGAGAGAGACAGAGCACTGTCCTGTCCTCTGACAACAGAGCGGCAATTCTTCACCAAACACATAAACACACAAAAGGAGTGTCAAGTTCAGTGTAATATTACACTTTATGTTGTGCCTATAACTCTTTTATTTTATATTAAGTATTGTATTATTTTTGCATGTACAGTGCATGATCAATAAATGTAAGATTTTTGGGATATAACCATTCCGTCAGTACTAACATTACTATTATTATTAACAATACTATTATTACTAACAATATCTCTCTCAAACTGGCCCGAGCCATAATGTGATTGCTGTTGTTGAGCCCTGCTCTTTCTCAAACACGCACACATACTCTACCATTCAAAAGTTTGGATTTATTTTTATTTGATTTGATTTTAAATGTTTTTTAAAGAATCATATACTCACTAAGGCTGCATTTATTTGATCAAAACAGTAATATATTCAATTATTATTACTACTTAACGGTTTTATATAGGAATATTCCTATATAAAAAAAAACAGTAAAAAAAGGATTATTGTGAAATATTATAACTATTTTAATATATTTTGAAATTTAATTTATTTCTGTGATGGCAAAGCTGAATTTGAGCAGTCATCACTCCAGGCTTATGATTTGATTTGCTGCTCAAGAAACATTTCTTATTATCAATGTTGAAAGCAGGTGAGCTGCTTAATATTTTTTAACTGTGATAATACAATAAATAAATGAAATGATAATAAAAAAATGATAATAAATAATAATAGATGATAATAAAAAAATAAATGAAATAAATAAATAAAATTAAACATTTCTGAGCCCAAACTTTTCAATTGTAGTGCATATATGAATTTCACAGAAAATCTTGCCCGGATCTGTGACGTTGAAATTGTCATGCTTCACAATTGCAGCTTCTGAAGTTTCCTCCTCCTCTTACCTCTTCTCCTGGACCTCCTGGATGTTCTCGATGCCGATAGCACTGCTACGTCGAGAGCTGAAAGGTCCTGACTTTTTCCTAGTTGGGCTTTTTCCAGGAATGATCAAAGACTGTAGGAGAGAACAAGAAGGTCAGTGAGCCAAGGATTCATAAAGAAACACCTTCACACTGTGATGGTCACCATGTGGTCTCAAAGGAAACTTTAAGGATAATACATCCTCTATAGGCCAGGTCTATGCTATACCACTTGCAATTGTAGTCTATTATTTCTTATATCTGTGGCGTGCTCCAGTCTTTTTGAGAACAAAAGACACTGTTTCATAGCTTGACTGGCAGGGTGGATGTGAAGTGTGCGCTTGAGGGTTTCGGTCTGAACTGAGAGATGAAAGATGGGAGCAGGATCTCCTGAGCTTCACTGGGCGGCTGTGCTCTCGCTGGGGACACTTTGTTCTCTTCAAGCCTGAGCGCTGGGATTTTACAGCTACTGCTTTATGACTTCAAATAAAAGGCCTTCAAAAAGGCTTTTATCTGAAATGGCTTCAAAGGCTTCGGAAAGACTCTCTGTTGCCTTTTTCCTTTGTGTTTCTATGCTATTAGCTCGCAAAGAGTGTACAATTATCAGACGAGGGGATAGAAATACACCAAACAGTACATACTACACAACAAGAAGTGAAGTTGGACATTAAAAACGTAGCAGAGCTATGCATTACATGCAGGAAGTGATGCTGGAAGGGGAGCTATGATGAAATCTGTGACTTTTCACCATGAACATTAAACACTGAAACAATGCTGCTGAAAGTTGATGAATCTACATAGATGTACATGGGTCATTTAAAAGAACTGTGGTAGAGGATATAAAAGTGTGCAATATGACTCTAACTAAACAATGCTTACTGTCAAAGTGGCTTATATTCAATAGGAATATGGCCTGTTTAGTAAGACTGGATAGTATGGCATGAATAAAATGATGGATGCACAATATATATGTTTCATATCAGTTATTGGCCAATATTAAAGATATTTTATTGTTATTGGCCGATATTGGATATTTAATTGTGCATGCCCATTTCCTCTGCTTTTACAGTTGAACTTCGCTATCATGTAAAGCTCATTTAAAGTTCATCTTTGCAAAATACTAATAATTTATGAATTAATAAAAACGTAACACTTTAAATGTAATACTTGGCTAAATGAATCTCAAAATCTCAAAATGAATATCCATTTTTCATGCAGCACATTATAATTTTGTGGTGCCTAAATTCACTTTAGCTTTTAAAATGATTGATTTTAGTTTTAGTTTTTTAAAATGTATTATTAGTTGTATTTATTTAGGCAAAATAATTTATCGGTTATCGGCCACACTTTATTATTGCAAACATTTTTTATTTAAAAATACAATGTAAAAAATGAAATAAAACAGAAATTAGAATGTTAGATGTAGACTTGTTAATGTATTCAGGTTAAAATGCCATATTTAATTGACAACAATTAAAAACATTGCTGTGAAGAATAGACCAATGTTAATTTAGTTTTTTATTTTTACATTTCATGTATGTTTTAGTAATTTTGTTGTTTTGTCTTTTTATTAGCTTTTGTTTTAAAAATATGTAGATCGTTTTTATTCATTTTTAGTTTAGTTTTAGTTATTTTAGTATATCAGTTGTTAATTGAAATTTGAAACTAAATGACATTTTTATTTATTTATTTATTTTAATTAATGAAAGCCATTTTATGCATTTAGTTGTAGTTAACTATAATAACCCTGGAATAAACATAGTTTGTTAAGTGGGTGTATTATTATACACTGGTGGCAATCATTCTGTTAACAAAACATTAAAAATATGTGTATTTCCAAACAATTTCCAGTGGACAAACCTCATTTCTAAAAATTTTAAGCAAAACTTAAAGAAAGTGAAACAAATTAAACTGGATGCACATCCATTTCTCAGCCTCGTTTTTATTTGTGTAAAATGAAATATGGCATCAGCCCTTACCAGTGTTGGGGAAAGTTACTTTTAAAAGTAATGCATTACAATATTGCGTTACTCCATAAAAAAGTAACTAATTATGTTACTTAGTTACTTTTTATGGAAAGTAATGCGTTACGTTACTTTTGCACTACTTTTTAAATCTGGACAGGGCTTGCTTGTTTGTTTTTAAAATAAAAAAGTTCTATTTTTGGCAAATATAAAAGCCTTTTCACACCAAAAGTGAAATGAATAAGCCTCAGGCTGAAGGGAAAGTAAATTTACGTCTGTACAGTAGAATGCAGAAGAAGAAATTTCAACACACTTCAGCAATAAAAAAAGACACACAAATGTTTGTCTAGAGTAATTTTTGCTTATTAGTATCAGGTCAGGTCAGAAGCAAAGACATTGGTTAATAGAATGGGATTAAATACTTAAAGGATATTTGTGTTGTTTAACATTTAATAATGGCAGGTTTGCGTCATATTCTGAGTTGCATTATTTTTATTCATTTTGAGGAATACTGAATCTGTGTTTTTTTTTTTTGTGAGTGAGATTAATTAATGCATATTCATATTTATTTTAGAACTACAGTAATATCTGATTTCTCAACAAAAAAGTAACTCAGATATTCTCTTGTAAATTAAAAAGTAATGCGTTACTTTACTAATTACTTGAAAAAAGTAATCTGATTACGTAACTCGCGTTACTTGTAATGCGTTACCCCCAACACTGGCCCTTACTATGAATTTCCATAATCTAATATTATATTATGATCAGTGCATTGAAAAAAGGACTTTAGCTGACTGTAACTGCAGCTGTATGTTGTAAAAGTCATGCGGTGAGAACAAATGATGCATATGAGAGAGGAGTGAGAGTTATACATGAACCTCTTCTATGGTTCCTATTCCTATGGCACTGCCACGCCGTCCATATTTACTGGGACTTTTGCCTGGGACAAGCAATGACTGCACAGATCCCACAGAGAAAGAGAGAGAGAACGAGAGAAATCATGAGTCCATGCAGCAGGTTATGTGTTATACAAACAAAATAGCCTACAAACATCTGCAGGAGAGACAGTCATCAAAGCATGAACAGCAAGAAAAAAGCTGTCATGAACACAACAGAGTAGCCACACAAAGAAAAAAGGGCCGGAGGAACCTCAGCAGGTACGGGGACCTGTGAAGGACAAGAAAGCTGAAGTAGGAGCACATAGCACACAATTGGTGACATTGGGACAGTTGACATTTGAACACAGTTTAACAGTTAGTCAGGTTAGTCAGACAAGGAAGTTCATATATATTATGCCGTTAAATAAACATTTATGCATTATTTAGGTGTTATGTTGAACTTGCAAAAATGCAAACTATGCATACTCAGTTATATCATAGATCAGTGGCTCTCAACTGGTGGGTCGTGATATAAAAATGGATTGGCCTGTTGAAGCCAATGCATTTTCATATCAGTGTCCCACATGGAAGTGGAAAAATGCTAAAATAAGATACAAAATTTATAAAAATTAGAATTTTATCATATCAGGGTCCCACATAGAAGTGGAAAAATGCTAAAATGCTAAAATAAAATAAAATAAAATTACAAAACTTTCAATTTTACTATCCAGTTTGTTATTTTGCATATTGTTGGACCTAAGCACTTTACAGTTTCAATCTGGCTTTATGGATGTTTTTATTTACAATAAAATTAAAACTAAAATAAAATACAACAAAAATGTAAATATTAAAATAAAAAACAGAATTTACAAAACTGTTCATTTTACAATCCAGCTTATGTTACTAATTTGGCATATTGTTGGACCTATGCAAGTTTCAATGTAAATCTGACTATGTTTTTATTTACTTGTTTATGATAAATGATTTTCGTAAGTGTTGAGTTGTCACTTGACATGCAATGTACTGGGTCCTGCAGCAAAACCAGTTGATAACCACTGTCACAGAGGACCTTAGTGGGGCCCCCCATCACTTTCAATGGCCCTGGTTGTTCTGACTTAATCACCATAAGGGGATGAATCAATACACCGTTTCTAATTTTCGCCTGTAACCTTTGGGATTAAATTCCCAATATTAAAATATTAGCTGTACTAAAATTTTGGTCTTTATTCTCCATTGCATAACCTGTGTGAAGGCCATTTGACTGACATGGCATATGATAGCGTTATAAATAACAGAAACATTAACTGTGACAGAGGCATGGCTCAGTAACTCTGAAGTCTGTTCCAGTGCGAGTCCCTGTGGGGAAAGTGGGATTTCACTCGACTCATATGAGTTGTGCTCACGAGGGGAGCTGGCATGACTTAGCATGGCTCTAGTCCCCAGGGCAAGAAGCAGCACCATAAGAGCCACTACGCTTGATGGAGCAAGAGCTAGCTGGCCGGACAACGCTGTCTCTGCACTTAAGCTGTGCAAGCATTATACTTACCAACAGGACACCTGCATATTAAAACATAAGCGCAGCAGAATCCATTCAACATGCACACACATAAATATGTAATTCTCCCAGCAGGTTCTTATGCGGTGCTGATGTGTGTCTGATCCTGTGGGGGATGTGGTAAGGTCAAAACATTCACAACCATCTTTATACTAACACTGCTGCAGGTCGCCTTATCCTACTTCAAAATCAGATAATATTCATTCCTGAGAGACATTGCAAGGAAAATAACAAAATAATGTCTCACATGATCCCTTGTAGATCTGACAGCATTTCATTCCCTCATGAGCAACATGCAACACATTCCAGACTACTTTATGTCATACACCCCTCAGAGGACCGTATCTTCACCATAACCAAGACACGCACCTCCTGTGATTATAACGGGGGTTAAAAGAATAACAGTCTTCTCGGGGGAAAGCGCAAATTCATATAACATGCTTTTGGGTCAATTACATATTTATACGGTAAAAGTGTCTGCAATAAAAAAAAAAGAAAAGAAAACAGTTTTAAAAAATCTAGTTTAAAACATACGTCAAGTTCTGATGGATGGATTTGAAAAAGTTTAATATAATTTTCTAAATAAAATTGCCTGAAAAAATGTCAAGTGACAAATGCCATGCAACCATCATTATTTTCAAAAAGGTTTTTAAATATATTTTTCAAGGTAGTACTATTTTTAAAAGAATATTACAAATTATATAATCAAATATATATATATGTCTCAGTACATCAAACTGTAAAAAGAAAACCTATATTAAAATATATATGCATGCCAAATTACCTAAGGTTTTTTCCCTTAATTTCTATTTTTTAATTCTAAAAAATATCAAAATATATTTTAATACAGAAATTATAAACAGGCTTAAAATAGAAGAGATGCATTGAAGTCAATGAATCTATTAATTACATTTCTAATGTAGTTTAGAATAAACTAATAGATAGGAACTTCATGTCATTGACCCTTTTAACTCAGGAAATCCTGACTGTAGAGCAAGACCAGTGCATTTAAGTGACCCTTTCAAGAAACGTTCCAGAGGTCAACTGTAAAAGGTCCAGTGAATAAGATCAGTGGCTGCAGAGATGACAGACAAAAAGCATGATGGGAATGAGGAAAGAAATGTTAAGGGACTGGTGCATGAGGAAAAATATTAATTAAATCGAAGTTGGTTGATTAATCATGAATTATTTTATCTTCGTTGTGTTGTTTTGTTCTCAGTTTGGCAACTCAGAGGATCTGTGCGTGTGCTTAACTTTCAGTGTAGTCAGGAATTAGTGAAGTATGTGTAACCAGGACTGGCTTTTTACCTCATAGTGGAGGGAAGTGAGGGGACTAGCATAGTTTGGCCCATTGGAAAGCCAGTAGGGCGGGGGGGTTACTTACTATCCCAGGGGGTTTGGGGGTCTCTGGTGAGTGGTAGTTGTTGTTGTTGTGGGTGAAACTGCCACTGTGACTATTGGAGACTGTGTGCTTCCTGATATTGTGGCCCATGGTGTCCAGAGATTGGCTCCTGCTGCGGATCACCCGCTATAGCACAGAGAGAGATGAGGAGGAGACACGGTGAGCAGCGGCAGGTTAGCGAGGGCCAGTGGAGTGGGTCTGAAGCCAATGAATCAAGTAGTTAAAACGACCTGAGCAACACCTGAGCGAAGAGTGCAGTTTTGTTCGTTAAAGAAAAAAGCAAGTGGGCAGAGGGAGGACAGATGATATGAAGCTAGCAGAGAGCTTGGCTACTCACGATTGAAGCTTGCAACCAATAGAGGGCAGAATCGCTTGAGAGTGTTAATGGATATTGATTAAACATCACCCACTAAAGTGCTGCCCGATTTCATGGGACAATCCCAGAATGCCACAACCACAGATGAGCTGTGTCTATGCTAATGAGTTCGGCTATTGACAGCTGCTGATGAAAACTGTGTGAATAAGTGGTTGCGGAAGCAAATATAATAGGTTAAAAGACAGATAATGAAAATGATTTATGAGAAGTCTGATTGATTTTTCATTTCTGGATGACCACAATCAATGCGTGAACACCACTGAACACCTTCAATTATAAACCCGGCTGCCACGCACATACAAACGTTCTGTCAGTAATGAATTATTGCTATGGAAAATTCAGTCTACTTGAAAAATAACCTCGATATACTCGTCGGGCATAATGCTGCACATTACAGAGAAATATTTGTGTTGTGTATGATTAATCATGTACTACTGATTAATTTACAAAGTATTTCAGGAAGCAAAACACTGTAGAGCATAAGATAAATCTCATGAGTGAATCCATGCTCGACAATGTGCTAATAGGATATAATTAGTGTTAATTATGGTAATGAGTAATTTAATTTAGGTAGCATCGGTTACATCACTTGACAGCTGGAGTCATAAAGACACCGCTATCTAAATCCCGAGAGAAAAATATGCTACCGTTCATAAAGTATAACAGCAGCAAGATAAAAAAAAGACTAGTCTGAACCAGAGTTATTATCACTAACGAAAACCATAAAATTGTTAACTGACATAAAATATAAAAAACTTAAGCTTATTTTATTTCAGCTAGTTTCTAAATTATTTCAATCTTTCTATTTCAAAATATTATCAAAATGATTATATTATTATACAAATATGATAGTATATAAAGACAGTAAAATAACACTGCTCTGAATGAACGACTCATCTCATGTCAGGAAAAGATTTATGACCACAAACCAAATCCACCCCGTCCAGCATTCACACACAAGCCACAGCAATGCTTCACAAACATCCCCATCCCCCTCTATTCTGGATGTAAGTGCCCTCACAGAGACCCCAGAGCCCTGTGTCCTTGTGGATTACCTTGAAAGACTCAAAGAAGCCCCCTCCCCCTCCTCCTCCATTCTCCAGTTTGTCCTCCTCTCCTCCCAGCCCCATCAATGCCTGACTGTTGATGTGCAGCTCCTCGTACAGCGTCTCCAGCAGAGCAGACCGGGTACGCTCCTGGTGATACAGCGTACTTGTATTTAGACATACATAGAGTACATTTGAACATACTAAATTAATGCTAGATGAGGCTTGTGAATTTATTTTAGGACATTTACATTACATGTATGCATTTGTTAGTCACATATATCATAAAATACATTTTATTAATACATTGCATTTAAAACCATAACCTTGGTATTGCATATGAGCACTGATTTCTGACAACTTAATGACACTCACCTCTAATTTGGCAAATTTTTCAGCTTTGTAACAAGCGTATTCAGCATTGATCAGCTTGGTAAGCAAGAATTCACGAAACTCTGGGCCCTGAGAGAGGCAGGAAGGTGCAGAAGGAGAACAAATGAGAGGGATACAGATGGATGGAGAGAAAAATTTGTGTTTTTTTTTACCATTTAAAAGATTTTAGAAAAATAAATGAATACTTTTATTTAGCAGGGATCCATTAAATTGATCAAAAGTAAGTGTAAAGGCATTAAAATATAAAAAAAATTATATTTCAAACAAATGACATTCTTTTGAACTCTATAGTCACCAAAGAATTCTCAAAAAATAATACATTCTCCACATAAATATTAAGCAGCACAACTGTTATTAACATTGAAAATAATAATGATAAATGTTCCTTGATCACCAAATTGGATCACGCGACACTGAAATTCACAGCAATAAATTGTGAAATCGCAGGAATAAATTTAAAATGTAATACTGTTTCACAATATTACAGTTTCTACAGTACTTTTAATCAAATAATTGCAGCCTTGAGCATAGGAGAACTTTAAAATCTTACTGACCCAAAACATTTGAAATGAAAACAATTGTATTAAGCAGATACTTTTTTCCCTGAAATGCCACTTAAAGAGCATTTACTGTATATATTTCATCAGTGCATTCCTTAGGACCTGAACCCATGACCCTGATGTTGCTAGTGCAATGCATAAATACTCCACTTCCATTTATTTAGATTCATCAACTCACTTTCTTAAAAATGGCTGGGTTGGGGAGGGGTGGTCCGAAGAAGGGGACGTCATCTCTTGCTGTTACTGAAACCTGGAAAATGACAAATGCATGCATCACTTACTGACTCACAGAGAGGTGTTACAGAAGCGCTAGATTGCAGTAATACTGTGATGATGTACCTTGTACAGGACGTTGTCAGAACAGGCATTTTCAACTTGCACCACTACGTAGGCATGCAGGAAGTTGGAGGCAATCATGTCTGGCACAAATGGAGTGTTCTCGTCTTGAAACATGATGGCCACAATGTCATTTCCTATATGCCTCTTCCTTTGTAGCTGTGATAACAAAACAAGAGAGTTCACTTTTATAATTCTTCATTTAAATGTAACAGTACTCCTTAAGTAACAGTAGCACTCTCATCAAACTCAAATACTATACAGCTGTTAAAGTGAGATTTCTTTGGCATAATTTAAAATGTATTAGCAGCTTTCAAGCCAAAGAAGAATAAAAAAAGTGGGTCCTGGATGCTGATTGGTCAAATCAGTGTTGCAGTCTACTAAAATAGAAACTATAGTCATGTATGATGCAAAACACTTGTTCACCATAGTTTCATAAAAAGCCAAGTATTAATGTTTAATTAACCTACATACAGTTAAAATCTTTGGGGGCTATAAGAATATTTTTATGTTTTTGAAACAATTCTCTTATGACTAAAGCTGCATTTATTTGATCAAAAATATTTAATACTTTAATATATTATTAAAATAAATATTTTCAATTTTTATGTTTTTTATTTTTTTTAATGTAATTTATTCCTTTGGTGGAAAGGCTGAATTTTCAGCAGCCATTACTCCAGTCTTCAGTGTCACATGATTCTTCAGAAATCATTCTAATATTTTTTCAGGATCCTTAATAAATAAAATGTTTAAAATAACTGTTGATTTGAAATATAAATCTTTTGCAACATTATAAATGTCTTTACTGTCAGTTTTGGTCAATTTAATGTGCATTTGATGACTAAAAGTATTCATTTCCAAACTTTTGAACAGTAGTGTATACTGCTAAAGAATAACAAGACATAATAAATTAGCTTTAAAGAATGCTGTTTTAATTAAAATTCACATCTTTAATATTTTTATCATGCCATTATATAAAACCACTAAGGCACTTATGCAGAATATGTGCTTTATTCTGAATATCCATTGCATATTATGCCTTTTATACATGAATATATACAAATCATAGCGCAACATCTTGCACTTTATTGCTTAGGAATGAAATGAGCCTGTCCAAACATATTTGATGTAATATACAAACCCACAGTTGCGATGAGTGTCGTTAAACGCTCTTCTGGCAGACATCTGATGATAAATTCCATTACTTTTTGAGGTTTAATTTATGTGTCAATGATGCCATGTGCTGAAGTTGTTTTTCACAACATGTCTCAACAGATGGCTGGCAAGGGCAAACACAGAGGTTGCAGCCGCTCATTTAAACATGGACATCAGTTCACCAACTCAATCTGCTGTCAACCTCCAATCACTGTAGAGTGTGTGTGTGCGCACATGACAGTGAGAGAGAGAGGAGCGGGCTTCATGTGTCCTAAATCTAGAAGATTCCCTGAGGAGTGAGCTCTAAAAACACTCTTCCTCAGAGGACACAGCGCTGCTAGTGAAGGTGCAGAATAAAGGTCACTGTATGAGTCAACAATCATCTGCCAAGCACATCAGCAGTGTGTGGCTGCAGAAAACAGCATCTGCCACAGTGCTAAGGAATGGATTTCTCCCCTCCTGTCAATCCAGATGGCTCATACCTATGTGGCTTGTTATATTATTTTGCATCTGAACAGTATCTACAATGACGGATAATCAGGGACAACTGATTATATTTTGTTCCACTAATGCTTACCACAGTTGTATTGATTAAAGGATCTAGAAGCAGGGAAAACACATGTGCTATGAGTGACCCTCTCACTGTCTGAACCCACAGCATTGTGAGTACCTGCTGTGAATCGCCCTCTGTGAAAGGCAGCTTAGTTGACACGTGGAACATGATCTCCTTGTTGTGGAAATTGTGGTACACAGATTCAGAGCCTGTCTGTCCATGTGTCACGTCCAATCCTCCACGAAACCTAGTAGAAGAAAGCATATTCAAGGATTCTGCTGTCAAACATGAAGGATATCGTTAGCATTAACCTTCACAAAGACAATGAATCCTAGTTTTGTAGCAAAACTTTATCATATGGATATCTTTGTAAAGGTTACATAAAAAAAATGCTAAATGGTTTGCAATGCTATTTCTGCACAAAACTTGTGTTATATTATTCAGTAATCACTCACAATCTATGGAGGACTAGGAGAGCCACATAAAAATAAAAAGTAAGGAATAAATTATCGATTTAATTTAAAAAATGCGAAAAGGATAAGAAAATCTATTGGTTTTAAACACGTCTATTTATTTGTCAATTTAAAATAATTTATTATTTATTGTTAGATTTCACTATATAAACATTCATTAAACATTAATTACACCATTTAAAAGTTATTTATTCACATCTTTATTTTTAATTATTTCATAAATAATTATTAATAAATGAATTAAATGAATAACATAAATTAAATTAAATTCCTTTATTTTTTAAGTGGCTTACCTTGTTCTGTACTGTTTTCTTTTATTATTTATTTATTTATTTTTATATGATTAGTATATACTATTAGTATTTTACTAATTATTAATTTTTTTAGTTTTCATTTTAATTGTATGTTAAGTTTTAGTAATTTTGTTAAATGCTTTTGTCATTTTTATAAATTTGAGTTTTTTCATTAAATATTTCTATTTAGCATTAATTTACTTCTATTTTAGTTCTAGTAATTTTATACTTAACCTTAAACATTTTATTTGAGTTAGTTGCCAAGGCAACATTTGAAGTTTATTTCAGTAATATTTATAATAGTGCTGTAAAACGATTAATCGCGATTAATCGCATCCAAAATAAAAGTTTTTGTTTGCATAATATAAAAATGCTTAAAAGTTTCAAACAAACATTTGTATTGTGCCCTTGGCAGCAGACACAGTAACCCTTCAGGTACAATAGAAGGTCAACACAACACAGAAGCTTCATGCATTATCATTACTTCAATTACTGAACAAAATAACAAAGTAGTTCAGTCTTTCATACATCACAAGAACACATAATGACAATGCTTTATGTTACAGCACAAAGCCCGACATTCAACAAACCCCATATGAAACGAACCCACACACAAAAAACAAGAACATCTTGATGAGGACAAAAGCAAACTCTAAAATTAGCAAACCTAAATGGCTCATTATGAGCTTGAGCAATTAGCTTGATGAAAATGCAAATTGTTCCTATGAATAAACATTGTCTCCCATTTAGAGTCAAGGAGGGCAAGCGGAAGTTTTAAGGGCTGATCCATAAGGTGCGTTTTAGACATGAGAACGTCCCATTAAGGGCCTCTGTGTTCTTGCTACCCACATTGGAAAGGTTGAGTGTGTAAACACACCGATCCGTGAGATGAGAGGCTGTTCAAGCGCATCTCGCAGCCTCCGCTGTCATGCTAATACGCTAAGGGCGTTGCTGGCAAGCGTCCTCGAAGAACCTCTCAGGCACCTCTCACTCTCTGCGGCCTTAAAGGTCAAGGATCTGCCTTAATGCAATCAAAGCTCTCCTCTGGGAACAATTGCCTCATGATTTTAATAAAAGAAAAATGAAGACAACGGCTTGATTGTTGTCTAAGCAGAGGAGCCATTGTAGGGTCGAGAGAAGGAAGCAGGGGCGGACTTACCCATTAGGCAAAGGTAGGCGACCACCTTGGGCCCCCAAAAGCCAAGGGCCCCCTAAAATGCTTTTCATATAGGAGATGCGCATTAAGCGCTGACACGCGAACGGTTGCTGATTACGTGTTTATTACCACGATAACCGTTCGAGTCAGTGGCGCCTGCAGGTGTACGGCTGTACACACTGTGCGTACCATGAGCGCTCAGACTGACCTCAGATTTGCCCCGCAAACCTTTCAGCAGTTATTATAGGCCTGTGTGTCCCGTATGTCGAGTGAACCAGCCATGCCATTAATTATAAATTCTTCTTTTGCATGCCAAAGTCAATTTCTGCATAGCAATATTACACCAAATAGAAGCAGAAAATCGTGCTATAGGCCTACGCACTTTCATGAGATCGGGTTAGCCTACAACAATTCATTTGTTGGCTATTTTACAAATGGGAATACAACGAATTCATGACAATGTTTACATTCAAGCTAACCGTAAAATTTATAGTGAAAATTACTATAAAAGCGTCTAGAATGCAATAAAGTAATTTTAAAGCTGTTTTTAAAGCATTTGCTTTATGGGAAAAAAAATAAAAATAGGCTAATAAATAATTCACATATCAGACAAAATTGCGTTGCAGCAAATCCTTTACATTTTAAGATATTCAGAAAGAGCTACAATTATAGGACAAAGTTTTACATATATGCCATTATAATGTGTGTTTTCTTATTTAATTGTATATACGGAATTATAAAATAAAACGCAAATTATAATCGGGCCTGTTTTAGGCTTTTCCTTATTTTTATATTTTAGACATCCATATGCTGATGAAAAAAATGACTGGCCATCTCCTTATTGGATGTGCCTTTAGAGAGAAATGCAAGGATTACATAATGAAAGAGTTTCTATTTTCGATTTGAATCGTTTTAAAGTAGTAATTTAAAGCTTTCTATATATTTTGATCATGTCTGAGAGGCAATCCGCTGAAGCGTTTGTTTTCTTTATTTTATAAAAGCACAACGTGCACAACGTTTTGTGAGTGCAAATAAAACTAGACCCTTTACAGTTTAGAATGATGTATTACTCTTACCTTTCTTACCTTTAGACTGCGTATTAAGTTGTTTCCACTGTTAGAAAAAAATGCAAGTGATCGCACTGGCGCCTCTATGTGCTGCCGAGCGCGCTTTAGCTTCAACTCTCCGCACAAACGATTGGATATGCGTCT
>NW_015628351.1:2426320-2426964 GCF_001515625.1 Sinocyclocheilus rhinocerous
GAATTATAAAATAAAACGCAAATTATAATCGGGCCTGTTTTAGGCTTTTCCTTATTTTTATATTTTAGACATCCATATGCTGATGAAAAAAATGACTGGCCATCTCCTTATTGGATGTGCCTTTAGAGAGAAATGCATGGATTACATGATGAAAGAGTTTCTATTTTCGATTTTAATTATTTCGTTTTAAAGTAGCCACTGTAAGAAAAAAAATGCAAGTGATCGCGCTGGCGCCTCTATGTCCTGCAGATCGTGCTTTAGCTTCCACTCTCCTCTCAAACGATTGGATATGCGTCTAACAGCGCACATTTATATAGGTTAAACATTTAAACTGGCATTTACTTTAAAAAAAAACAAAAAAAAAACTTACATTTAACGAACAAAAAAATACTCCCAATGTTTCTCTAAATTTACTTTATAAAAAAACGAAACGAAATATAATCACTTTTCCATTACATACAAAACTGAACTATTTTAATAGCTGAAACAGTAGTATAAGCTTTTTTGGGAAAAGGGGGAAAAGACGGCTATAGGGCCTATATTTGAGGCCCGTGCAGGGCTTGCAGGGCTTTCATCCAACGCTGTTTTGTTCTCATCTGTGAGCATGCTCTTGATATATGTATTTTAGGTGTTTTAGGTGTGTA
>NW_015628351.1:2428812-2429355 GCF_001515625.1 Sinocyclocheilus rhinocerous
AACAAACAATACTCCAACTGTTTTTCTAAATTTACTTTATAAAAAAGCGAAACGAAATATAATCACTTTTTCATTACATACAAAACTGAACTATTTTAATAGCTGAAACAGTAGTATAAGGTTTTTTTTCTTCTTTTTTTGGGGGGAAAAGTGGAAAAAAGACGGACTAGGGCCTATATTTGATGCTCTTGCAGGGCTCTAATCCACTTCATCCAATGCTGTTTTGTTCTCATCTGTGAGCATGCTCTTGATATATGTGTTTTACCATTTTGTTGAGTTTAAAACGTGTGACACATTCGTTCTGCTCTCACTGATCATTTGGATCATTAGGTGTGCAAATGTAGGCTATAATGGCCTTTTCTTTATTTTTTCAGTTTTATTTAAATTTGTAGTTAAAATAACTAAAAATAAATGTATTTTAAAGTTTAGAATTAGACAGCCTTTGCACACAGGCTTACGCTGGTAACTCATCAGTGGACTTTCCTCATCAGTATAGGCTATATTTTTTCACACTTTTCTCATTCTATATTTCTGACGTTCCAA
>NW_015628351.1:2429367-2432192 GCF_001515625.1 Sinocyclocheilus rhinocerous
ACTGGCAGAGAATGAATGTTCATTTTCAATAATCCAGTCTGTAGTTTTTGTTCAGACAAATACGAAAATCCACCATAACCCTGTTTTAAATTAATATAATAATTTATACTTCTGACTCACCCCTGGTTTAAACGCTCAGTTGTGAGGTTTGTCATTTTATAATTTATTTAGTTTTTGTGAAAACCTGTATCTCAACTGTAAATGAGTTGCTATTTTGTGGTCTACAACATGAAAGAAAGCCATCATAACATGTACATGAAAAATGTAGAAATATTGGACACAACTATGGGGCACCATTGTGCAGCAGCAAGCATCGCAACAAAAAAGGAACCTCAAGGTTGATCTAGGAAAATGTGTGCAAATGTATAGGGCCCCATTCCTATATTTTGCCTGGGGCCCCCAATTCACTAAATCCGCCCCTGGAAGGAAGGACTACTTTGTTCAAAAGAATGGTGTTGTTCTAAATAAAGATGAATTATGATGGTGAGTTACAGCACCAATTCATCTCTGTGCATCGGCTAAATGAGAGGAAATCGGTTGTGAAGAAGCTAACAGAGATAAGGCTTCCCATGCGACTCACCTGTCCAAACTTCTGATAAATGACTCCAAACTTGAAGTTGTTGCTTATGACGTGTTCGTCGAAAGTGACGATGAGCCTGGAGGCCTGTGGCAGAGTAGATGTTTTCAATAGCATGATGAATGTCCTTTAGGTACTGCTTTGTCAACGTTGCAAACCCAAAGAGACGATGAGCAATACTTTTGCAGAAACTAGCATATTTCCCAGTGCCACACTTTAATTAACCAGGACAAATTAATAAAGGATTATGTGCTAATGAGTTAAGCGTATCACTTTGGCGCAGGTGGGTCATACAAAAAGATTGATTGTAATTGTTGTGTACCTTTGGGTAAAGCACTGGGAAAAATCGGTCCACGTTCACCTCTTCACAGACGAGCTGATGATAACGAAAAGAGAAAACACATATTGATTCGTTCCTCATTCTCATCTGATCTTGCAAAAGTGATGCAACACTACAGTCATCTGTCCAAGCAGGACAGAACAGGCTCATGGGAGAGTGAGACAATCAGTCATGTCACTCGGAGAGAAGTGTGATAAATTGGAGGGCCTGAAAACAATAGTGCTGACCCCTTAACTTCCTCCACACTTGATTCACTCTCACCTTGGCCATCTGGACAATATTGGGGAATTCGGTCAGACAAGATATTGGAATCACGTCGTGATATGTTTTCATTTTTGTTCTGTAAAAAAAGGAAAGACATTTGTAGACATAAGATGAATTTATATATATATATATCTTTTCAAATTAGTTGTTAATTAAGCATCATGTATCGTTTTGAAGACACACACACACCTATAATATATATATATATATAGTTCCTGTGGCTCAGTGGTAGAGCATTGCGTTAGCAGCGCAAAAGGTTGTGGGTTCGATTATAACCTGAATGCACTGTAAGTCGCTTTGAATAAAAGCGTCTGCTAAATGCATAAATTATTATTATATATATATATATATATATATAGTCACACTATCACCCTGTTTGGACGTTGGTTGCTTGTTCATTGACCTAGCCTGTATCCCAATGTGCATACTATCCGTCCTAAATTCTATGTGATATTAGTAATTTTCAATGCTATTTAGGGCAGATAGGGTGGATAGTATGCACATTAGGACGCAGGATTAAAGGTGCAATAGGTGATTGTCTTCAGAAACATTTTTTGTTATGCTGGTTGAAAGTCTCTTCACATCCCGATAGCAATCATTAAGTTAAGTGGTCTAAATGTATTTATCTGTATTTATATATTCTTCGGAAGGCGTAGGACCATGAAATGTTCATCCAATCAAAACGCTCGGTCCGAGCGTTTTAATTGGCTTTCCTACCTGCCTGTCAACGTATGTATTAGCCTCTGTGCACCCGGTTCGCGCAGACAGGATACGTCATCAGCGCGTTCACGCATGCTGTGCAGACAGAGCGAGAATGACAGACAAACATCAACAGCCCGATCTTCCTTCCTGGTATTGTAGTCCATTTAAAGTTTTCTCACCGGTGAATGACACATGATGTAGCCCAGCGGTTAATCTAGTCGTGGCTTTGGACGGCGATTGCAGGGAGGGTGAGACGTTTGCTTTCATTTACATTTACATTTACATTTAGTTATTTAGCAGACGCTTTTATCCAAAGCGACTTACAAATGAGGACAATAAAAGCAGTCAAAACTAACAAAAGAGCAAAGTTAGCATTTTCCAAGATCTCCTACTGCACCTTTAAGTTTCTGTTTCCCCTTGATTGCTTAGTTAGTTCACCTGTGTCTAGTTAATTTAGTCATTAGCTCCTCTTCCGTTTGTATAAATCCCCTTCCTTTAGTTCTCTGAGTTGTCGGTTATTGTTGAATGTTACCCTCGTGTGTGGATGTAATAAATGTCTCTTTGGAATTATTTTCTTCGTGTGCTCCTCGTCCTTAAGCCCGAGACACACTGCACGATTTTAGCAATCCTATAAGATCATTGCAAGCCACACTGTGCGACATGGATCTAATAAACTTGGCTACGACGTGTGTAGACACCTATTGACTCGTAGGCTACGACGCATGTTTCTATAGAAGAATAAAACATCATCAGCATGCGCTAGTGATAAACAAAAAGAGCATAATAAATCACACTTTATCAGTTGTAGTTTTTATGTGTGCTGAATAAAAGTGGAAGCGGCGAAAGAGGAAGGGATAAGAGCTTGAGGTAAGCAGTTTTATGTTTTAGCGCCATGTCGCGCTGATTTCATGTCGCATTTTTATTGGCTGGTCAGGAAACGTG
>NW_015628351.1:2432260-2446789 GCF_001515625.1 Sinocyclocheilus rhinocerous
ATTTCATGTCGCATTTTTATTGGCTGGTCAGTAAACGTGGATCGTACCAGCAAACACACTGTGCGATGATCATGCTGTATCGTTGGCTATCGTTGGCTATATTAGGAGCCATGATCAAAGAAAATGCCACGATTGTTTCACGATGCCAATCTGGGACAACCGAAAATTGTGCAGTGTGTCTCTGGCTTTACCCCACACAGAAGCGTGACATATATATGTATGTAATATAAAAATAAATGTTGTCATTGGGGTAGGAATATGCATACACTTTTCCTACCCCAATGACAAAATTTATTTTATATTACAAAAATAGCTAAATTTTAATTAAAAACATGATACATTTAAATATTGTTATATATATATATATATATGTATATGTGTGTGTGTGTGTGTATATATATATATATATATATATGTAATATATAATATATATGTAAATATGAGCAAAGGTGGCTGTGAAAATAAATCTGCATAGTTTATCCTTTTGATCTTTCATTCAAAAGTTCACAAAATTCTAACCATTCATTGAAGTAAAACAATGGAAAGTGGGGGAGAAATCTCATTATGAAATAAATGTTTTCTCTAGTTCACGTTGGCCATGATTATTGGCACCCGAACATTGCAATGTCCTTTTCCCAAGATAACATCTCTGAGTTTTCTCCTATAATGCCTTTCTATTTTGTGAAGCTCAACAATCTTTTTCTACACATCAGAACTATATTCTTTGGTTTTACTCTGGGAACTAAGGGAATGACTAAGGGAACTTGGCCTTTGTGTTCCTCATATTTATAATCCCGTGGAACAGGAAGTCATGGTTTGACAATTTCATGCTCTTAGTCACCCTGGTGTGCTAAATTTTTTAAAATATGAATGGGAATATACTTCAGAGATATGTTACTCAAAAGAATTTATAGGGGTGCCAATAATTGTGGCCAACATGCATTGGAGAAAAAAAAAATATATAGTTTTAATATACTTAGTTTCACATATATTCTCTGAAAACAAGATTTATTATCGTTATCAGTTTTGCTTCGCTTCAGTAATGCATTAAAAATACACATATATCCTCATCCCAGGCAGCTCAGAAACAACAACAAAAAAGTTTCTAGTGGAATTAAAGCACAACATGGCCCAGACCTACAACGGTAACACTTATTAACAGTCTTCAGTTCAGTGTCATTGTGGCATCATTAAATGTGTCACATGGATTTGATAACAGGAACATCCTGCTGTCTTCCCTCCACCCACACACATTGCCCTATATTGTCCATCTGGTGCCTAACGCGGAAACGAAGGTGGTGTGTACATTTGGCCTGTTTAATCTGTGAGAAAAGGGGTTTTATTGTGGGTCCCAGGAAACATTCGCAGTTGTCAAGAAACAGATATCAGTGTGCTCTGTTTAATGTCCACAATAAAAGCCAAATCTCAAAACAAAGTAGTGAAACTGTGCCAGACACTAAGCCCTTCATTAGCCGCCCTCATCTAGAGACGTTTGGCAGGACACAAGGCCAGGAGACAAGTAAGTGATTCGAGAAAAGTAAATAAGACATGACAGCGGGGGAAGCAATCTAGAATGGATGGAGAATAAAAAGCAGTATTAGAAGAGAGAAGGTCACACCTGAGCATGAGACGGAGATGCTCTTGGTCCCCGATAACATCATATTTCATGGAGAACACCAGGTGGCCCAGGGCACTGTCCACTGTATAGTAATTAAAGTGTTCCTAATGAAGGAGCAGAAGGCGAAGCTGTGAGCGCTCATTCATTTTCACACTTGCAAACTCATTTCAGTTTTCAGTCCCAACACTCCCCCACAGATCTAAGAGCGAACCGACCACTTCTTTATGCACATTAGTTTAATTTATAATGGATATTAGATGTGAATACATTAAGCCCATTTAAGCTAAAGCCTAATAAATCTTCATTATGTCTGCCTGCTGCAGTGTCACCACTGTCACATTGGCCTATGTAATTAGGTTACATTTGTTAACAATTACATTATTGAAACTTATTCAAATGGATGGGCTGAAGATGATTTCAATCTGAATGTTCAGCTTTTCTATGCATTTTCAACTTGTGGGGGCTCATGTTTTATATTTAAGGTCTTCTGCAGACATATTGTTCACTGATAATCTTTACCTCCAGTGGACTGTTGTGGGCAAATCATTGAGTTGAATCCGAGAACCTAAACAGTCTGATTAGTGAATTAATCTTTCAGACCAGTTTGTGAACTGATTCACTAAAAAGTTCTAAATCAAAAGAATAGCTTGACCATGAATTTGAGATTTCTACTTTTTAAACTCACAATAATGTACCAAGGAGCGGCTGTGCAGTTAATAATGACTTGAATTTTGGACTGCTCATCTCACAAAGCTATTATATGACTTTAAAATACAATTAGGGCTTTTTAAACTCCTACTAACTCTGGGTTATTACCATTCTAAACCCTGCTGTTAAACGTGAAGCAAGTAGTCCTTTTACCCAGGGTTTAGAATGACCCAGGGTTTACTATTTCAAGTGTCAAAAGCCCTTGATAATGCATAACTTTAGTGCATGAAACATATAGTGCATAGAGCAAGAAGAAAGTCAGTCATACAGGTTTGGAACGAAATGAGGGTGAGAAAATGATAACACAATCATTTTTGGGTGAATTATTACTTTAAGCAAATCCTTACTTTGCCCAGAAAATGCTTCCTGTAGATCTTAGCGGTGGTGTTGCACTCCTGTTTGAAGCGTGAGTTGGGAGACAGGAGCTGGTCCAGGTCGATCACATTGCTCAGCTCATGATTGGTCCCTTCAATCCAATAACCCCCAAACTGGGGCAGCAGAATCAAGGGAAATGGAGTCTTTCTGCCGAGAACCTGACAGAGACAGCGAATAAAAACAATTACTGTGACGGTCAGTCGTGCAAGAGCACAATAAATTCCACTGAGATATCGACAGCCAAATGTTTTCTGTCAGCTCTTTTTTCTGAACTGGTTTACCTCATGGACGCTGGGGTAAGGGATGTAGTCTTCCTCGGTCTGTAAGGAGATGACATTCAAAACATTAATAATGCAGTAATAATGCATTTTTTTGTTGTTGCAACAGACCCTTTTTAAACTCCAATGACCCAAGGAGCAAAAAACACTCTACTTGCTCATCTGCTGGTTTATGTAAGAGAACTAACTCACTATCTGTACTCAGTGTGATGTGATCTGTTTGATTCTATACAGGCAGTATGGCTGTAGGCCAGAGAATATTGCTCAGCACCAGCTAATCTTATTTGATTGCAGTTCCATTAGTGCAAGGGAAAGTGGGCTAGGGATGTCTTTGAAAACTAGATGCACCAGCTTGACTGATAACCAGCTCTTCTATTTGAAGCAATACAATACGTGTTTTGTATTTTTGTGAGAGTTCGTGTTTACAGGGACAAAAGGGAGCTGGTGAGGTGAACGTACTTTGAGAGGAGGAGGAAGAGTGCATCGTTGCTCGTCCATTCTGTTGCTCTGAAAGATAAAAAGAGCGAATCTGTCAGCCCTATAGCAGCCCTGTCAGCCCACGTGTGAAAGCAAAAATAACACAGGTTAGATCTACTGAGGAAGAGGAAGCTAATGATATTTTCATGCCTTTAAAAAAAATACATGGAACGCATATGCAAGAAAATCTCAAGTTATAAACTATAGGAATTCTGGAAATTTCTCTAAAATTATATATCTTGAGAGAGACACATGATGGATAATATTAGAAATATAATTTACGCATCTTAATTCAGGGGCTACCGTAAATGTTCAAAAACAATGCTGGACAGTGTTTAAATGAATACAATAATTATTCATTTTTTTTACGCAAGTATTCTTCATTTCTATAAAAATGAAGATTGTATTGCCCACAGTGAGCAAAACAACTCAATCTTAGCAAATATAAAAATATACTAATTAATGTCATTAATTTGTTTTTAAAGAGGGTGTATTCTAAAAAAAAAAAAAAAAAAAATTTAAAAAATTATTTTTATTATGTGTGCATGTATAGATAGATACATAGATGACAGACAGACAGACAGACAGACATATTCTAAAAAAAAAAAAAAAAAAAAATTTTGAGAAATTATTTCAGTATAATTTACAACAAAATATTATGTAATTCATAAAAAAGGTCAGTGCAAGGAAAACAGACAATAGCCAGGGGGAAAAAGTTAAACAGCATAATGGGACATTCATAAAATGATTATGAAAGACCATAACATCTTATTAAAGAAAGTTCACATGCATTTAAACAATATTAGAAAAGAGCACATTATTTTACAAAGACAAACCGAGAGACAGAAAAAGCCTTTAGATTAGTCTTAGACAATTAACTGCTTTTTATTCTCTTTAATCTGGTTTTAAGAATATGGCAGACAGTGGAACACAAGATCAAAGTGCGATTTTGAGCATGCAGGGAGAAGACGTTCAAATATTTACAAGGTTATTTACAGTCATTATACAAAATATAACATCTTAAAGTTTCAAGTATCAAACCCTTTGTCCACTTACTTCATTAAAGTGCTGAACATCAAAAAAGAAACCATCTCAGTGGCTCAAAAGAGTGAAGCGCTTTACAGTTCAGTACAGTTGAATATGAAAATATTGTATGAGCTAGTCTCATCAGATTCTACTGATAGCAGCTGTAGAGTTGAAATGCTGCACTGAGATGCAGTGGGGATTGAATGTCTGATCTATCTGATCTATCTGATGACACATTCCATCAACGGATCTTTATGGCAGACCAACTGTGATATACATACCAACACGTTTGTTATTTAAAACATCCTGTACATCTAGCTAAGCTTCTCATTTACTGTACAATGTCCTCCAGCTGCAACCCAACAATAAATCAAATCCAGTTTCAATGTCATGCTGTTCTCCGAAGCATTATGGTACATTTAGTGCACTTATTATAGTTTCTGCATAGGCATCTGTCCATTCTAAGTTATAGATAACCGCAGTAATATTAAATGACTAAGATGAGTATGTCTCTGTGTACCCAACATCAGGAACGTCTTGTATTTCAGCACCAGAGACAACAGAGAATTTGTTCCCTTTATAGTTCAATCATGTACTCATTATAGATTTGGCAATTGCAGAACTATGATAATCAGGGCACAAGAATAAATATGTACATTTTTCGCCATAACTGTAATAACATAATTATATATAACACATATATAATTTCTTGGAAACAAGATTTTACCCGTGTCAGAGAAAAAAATATAGTTATATTTTTAATTTTAACACTTTATTTTTAATGTAACACTTTTAACATTTCATTTAAAATAAATAAATACATCTAAATTACAAATTAGATTATAAGACTATAAATATTAGGTTTAATTTGCAATAACTGCTAAAAATATTCAACTATTATGTAACCAGATAGTCATAGTTTAAAAATTATATTAAAAATATTTTTCATATTCATATAAACAATGAATTCTATAAACGGTTTGCAACTACATTTTACATCACAAAATAACATGTTTTTACATGTACATTAAAGTAAGATACAGTATAGTGTGCAGCAGTGGTTGGGTAAGTGACTGACCTTGGGGTCATTCTTGTGGTTTCTAATGAATAAATGTCCTCATTATTTACAGTGTTGACCTTCAACTACAACAAAAAACATGCAAATGCAACTATGTAGCCAGTTAGGACAGCTGATTCAGGGTTAATGCTACTTCAAAGATGAAAGGCAGAGGGAAGGAAAAAGAGAAAAGTAAATGAAACACATTACCTGCATTTTCTCAATCATTTCAAATAAATCAGTAGTCTGGAAGAAAGGAGAGGAGATGAGATGGAATGAGATAAGATGAGTTTAGAGTTGACCCCTGATTACATTCCCATGATATGAGAGGGGTGTGGCCAACAACACAGGCGACACGCTGCAGTGCAGGATACGTCTGACTGCAGCTGCCTACTGAAAATATCCCATTTATCACTCAGACTTAATCAGGAATCAGACATTTAAAGCATTCAGACCACATTCACAGACTGCTTCTTTAATGCTGCTCAGGAGTGGCACAAATGCATTTACACAGCAATTGCACATTAATACTAGGGCCTGAGATGGGTCAAAGCAAAATTTTGACTAGCTTTTATGCAGCATTGAGTCTTTACACAGAATTTTAAGCAGGCATAGAGCAGCCTTAACTCCGGTAACACTTTACAATAATGTTCCATTTGTTAACATTGTCAAATGTACAATGCAAAGGTGATATAGTGTGTCCACAGATTGCTTAATGTGGCTCAGAGGTGGCATAAATGTATTTACACAGCAATTACAACTGTATACTTTCATACTAGGTGCTGAGGTGAGACAAAGCAGGCATAATTTACCTGGTCTTTTATCCAGCATTGCATCTTCACACTGGATTTTAAGCAGGCATAGACCAGCCTTAACTTAGCTGTGTAAAGACACCTCAACTAGTTAACAACATCAACATGAACGAACAATGAAAACTATTTCTAAAGCATGTATTAATCTTAAGGTGTCAAGATAAGGCTGCTCTGTGCCTGCTTACAATTCAGTGTAAAGTCGCAATGTTGTATAAAAGCCAGAATCAAAATCAAAAATCAAAATATACAGTTGTGATTGCTGTATAAATGCATTTATGCCTCTTCTAAGCAGGATTAAACAGTCTGTAAAGACACATAAATGCCACTTCAGAAGTGCTTCTATGCCACCTTTGGAAAGTTTGGAGTGTAAATTTCAACATTTATAGTACTAATACATTATTAAAATTAAACATAGTATCTGTTAATATTAGCTATTTTATGGACCTAAACAAACATGAACTAACACTGATCAGTTGTATTTTTATTGAATGAATGAATGAATGAATGATGCATTTATATTGCCATCAAATATATTTATATTATATTTATATCTCCTCATTTATATGCATTTATTCATAACTAACATTAACAAAGATGAATAAATATTGTAACATATTAGTTATTGTTGGATAATGCATTAACTAACATTAACTAAAGGACCTTACTGCTACCAGTTTTCCCACATAAAATAGATTTTAACATCAGCACAACTTTAGGGGCATAATAGTGTTTTTGGATCCAGCCATGAGTTAATAATGCCAAGCACACTCAATATTGGCTGGTGGCAAAGTTAGTTTTGGCCCAACATGCAGGATACGGTGGAACTGGCATTTCCTCTCTAGCCCGATGGCAGCATGTCCTTTTTAGATGATGCAGAAAATGTACAGAGATAACTTAATCAACGGCACTCATATTTGGATAAAATGCTTGTAGCTGACTGTCTTTGTAGCCATGAAGTTGGTTACAATTGGCTAAAATTATAATTGGATATAATTGTTATAATTGGCTGCTGAAGTACTTTGCAATAATTTCCCATGTATTCATATGCCAATTAGCAATATGACACAGCCTTCACAACACGAGGCAATTTTTTTAAATCTGAGGATCAAGTGTAATATTTAACTTCTACATCCTAAATACATTTGTTTTGTTTCTTAAATCTTCTGATTATTCACTTGATTTATTACCACACACATTACCATATATTCTTATCTACTGACAGATTATGTGATTCCAGTTTACTCTTAGTGAGCTTATTCTAGTCTGGAGAACCTCCAAGACACAGACAGTAGAGTTCTGTCCAGTCTTTGGGACTGATCCAAATACAACGTGAACGAGAGTGGAAACAATTATCTTCGATGTGTGGAGAATGAAGACTGGATGAATTTCTCACAGTCTTGAACAAATACTTTGTGTACTGTAGCACATTGTTTAAACACATTGTGCGAGTCCTCCACCATCGGCAAACATAACTTACACTGCTGCCTGGAAAACAAACATCAGGGAAACTGAATCACCTCAGATAAAAAACACTGACACAAGGTCAGACGAGTCAGACTGATAGTCCTGTTACACAAGGCACTTCAGCCAAATGACTTACCAAAACAACAGATCGTAAAGTAATTTAATAATACTACTAAACTCCAAACCATATGCAGTTTATGGTTCAAAGTAACCAGTATCCTCCCTAAACAAACATGCACAGATGAACACCTATTGAATTACAAAAATACTGTAAATATAATGAAAAGATAAAATACAGAAATATGTTACAGTAACCTGTACCGCAACAAAGAGTTTAATCTTTTGAATTGTATGAGCTTCCTTTGTTCGCCTCTCAAATAGCGGATGTATGGATGTAAGAACTATTTTGAAGGCAAAAAATCCATTTGATCTTGAGATAAAACTAAGGGTAATTGAACACGACGGACTGTGATTAGCTTGAAAAAATGAATCTGTAGCAAAATTATAGTGCATGTCAGTCTATACTGAAAGCAGCTCTGTCAGTGATGGGAGAAAATCCCATCAAAATATTCTCTTTTCTTGCTTGCATTAAAAAATGGCTGTACAAGGAAAAGGAAAGCCTTTGATATTTTGCTGTAAGAACATGACAATGTATCAGGTAAGCATGAAATATATTCTTAGATGCCAGAACTTGCGCAAATCAAACATATCCTGCTCTCTTCAAACTCATGATAATCTTTTATTATAAGTAGATTTGCTTTTTATATATAGAAATTCATTGCTGTTGGTTTTAGCAATGTTTTGCGGCACATAATTAACTATTAAAAAATAAATTTTTACATGTACTCAACTCAAATACTGCTACAAAATCAGATATTTACCTCCCAGAATTTATCCAATATTTCTGTTAAGACCGCAGATTTGACATACTTACTGTATCAGGTCTTTTCCAGTGAACAACTGTCACTTGCTGCGGGTTGAGCTGTGCATACAGAGTTTTAGCCATTTTTTAAAAAGTAAAACCAAAAATTCAAAAGTCAAAAAGCCAAATATTGTCTGAAGGCTGCAAATCTACAAAGTCCTCTGTCCTCAGAAGTGAGAGGAAACATCCAGCCCCGAGTGCTGCAGCAGGTTCCATGTCAATAAAGTGAGAAACTCCAGCAGGGCAGCACTAGACTGCTGTGTGTACTCTGGGAGGTGCGTGCATGTCTGTAACCTGAAGTCTAATTGTGTATTTAAGCATTAAGATCCTTTAACTCTAGGTGCTCTGGAGTCTTTCCTCTCTCGGGGGAACAGAGTGAATTGTGGAGGAGATGTTGCATTCCTACAGAATTAACTTTCTCTCCGTCTTGCACTTTTTCTTTCTCTCACTGGCAGAAGTTCAGGATAAAACAGAACTGATCTGAGTCTGGATCTGCTCTCTTTCAGTCAGACAAGCCTGAGCAGAGTCTTACTTACTCGTCAACTCTGTTTCAAAACCTAGTGCAACATCACAATCAGGGTTTGAAATTAACATCCGACAACCTGCCAAATGTGGATGAAAATTAAATGTTTAACTCCATTGAAAATTTGGCAAGTTATGATTCATAAATTGGTGTCCTACGTGTGAGCAGAGCATTGTTATAATCAATTATCAACAATTGATAATGCAATACTGTTTGTATGTAGAATATAACATGGCCAGGACAGGGTCTGGGATTGTTTTGCACACAATTTTAAATGTTCATGAACTTCACCACACACACATCTTAACCACACCATGTGGGTAAAACTACACCCAATTTAATTAATAATTTAATAATTAATTAAATAATAATTGATTTAAAGGGGTCATATGATGCTGCTAAAAAGAACATTATTTTGTGTATTTGGTGTAATGAAATGTGTTTATGCAAAAAAAAATGATTAATCAACTAAACGATTACACTTTCAACAATTACATTTGCAGAATACATACCCTGTGCTCAAAATGAACCTGAAATGTTAAATAATTAGCCTAATTAAGGAATGTAAAGATACATTTGCAAAAGCACAAACATAAAATAAAATTTTAATTATTAAAATATCAAAATTATTATTATTATATAGTACATTCACAGAAAAATATTAAATACAATTAAAAATATATAAATTTTTTTTATTAAAATATAATATAACTATTGTAATTTTTGTAGAATGGTTTTGTAAAGTCAAATTTGTTTGCTTTTTGCAATGTTTACTATTTTTTTATTTACTATTTTTCATACTGTGATTTTTGGTGAATAAACTGTGTTTGTAAGCATTTTTTTAGGTACTGAATGAAATATCAGTTCTTTTTTTTAATATATATTTATTAGATATGTATTAGCCATTTATACAGTTGTCTTGCCTAGTCCACATTTTGAATTTTCATTGAACTTGTTGCAGTGCATTTTGGGATTGTGTTCTTTGTAAAGCATACAGTACATGTTGCCTTCGGATTTGGCCAAAATGGGCATCTTAAAAGACAACACACATTTGGAAACACAATTTGAGTTCGGAGTGCACCTATGATGCCTTACAATGCTGCTTATGTTGGCAGCTTATTAGGCTTGAAAAAATAGCATCTCTTTGTGCACAAAATTGTGCCAATTTAACCTAACAAAAAAAATCAGAATAGTTCATATACAGTTGAGGTCGGGTGAGACATGACTTTAGCTAAAGTGAAGTAACACATAGGTGATCAGCATGCAGAGGCCATTCTTTAGTTTGGCTCCTGAGTCTTGGGACAAAATCTTAATTAAACAAGCTGTCACGTACGTGTGCGATCAATATTGTCAGAAATGTATGGGTGATAGACAGATTTGTGGTGCAAGACAGACTTCTTATTATATCAGCTTAAACAGGTCTGTTGTTAGTTTGACTGGCATTAATATTAGAGTGATACGTCCAGTTTAAACCAGCCGTGTCAACTCGGCCTTCAACACTTCAACTGTATTTGGAGATTCGAGCAGAGCCTGCTCAGCCTCCCCACTGATCTTTCATTACTTCCTTCTGAGAAGCAATTCACAGCAATTACAGGAATCACTGATACAAATACACACTAAAATATCTATTTAAAAATGTAACAACCTTGTTTGATCAGTCATCTGACTTATCAAAAGTAACATGTACTTTGGAACAACGTTCTAAAAAAGACTAAGCTCATGAATATTAATTAGTTCACATTGATGTTGTAAGCTAATCTTCCTAAACCATCCAGTCGACTCTACCTACTCTAATAGCCTTCTAATAGTCAATGACACATACAGTAATCAATGCCAAATCTGCAATCAAATGTCAATAAATAAATAGCCTCACTGTATAATTGTGTAATAGGTGAACAAGTAACAGTAAAGATCTTTTTCTGCATATCAAATTGACTGAAATAAATAGCTTAAATATACCTAGAAATAAATCAATAGCAAAATTTTAGAGCTATGCACACAGATGAATCAGCAGATTTGGGCTGGACTGTGACTGTGCTTAGAGAGCCTAGAGAAAAGTGAATAGAAGATTTTTTCCCAAAATGTTCTAAGGAACTTTTTTTTCATAGTTATCTATGATTCATGCCAACCTGCCAGACAGAACTGGCAGTCTATTCTAATAAAGCTTTAAGCCAGCGAGTGGATTTAGAAATGGAAATGTCTCCAGGGCTCAGCAGAAATGAGCAAATCTATTTAACTGGTCTAAAAAAGACATTGTGAATACATTTTAAAATAAATGATAAAGAGCTTGTATGGTTATCTCTGTTTCAGCCTTAGCCAAACAACAACAACAAAAATACCACTTTTATTTACTTAATATAACGACAGATAATCAGACAAAAGTGTCCCAATTTGGATACTTCATACATATGTATGTTTAAGCAAATATCACTGCAAGTACTGTATAACAAAATATCAAAACAATGGCATTTATTCTTAGAAAATGACAGCACAAACAAACTTCAGGCAAAACAGGTTTTAGGCCACATTTCAAAAGAAAAAATAATAGGAAGTTGCGTATTGAAAATGAAGATAAAAAGTCACTGGAAACGTTCTAGTTATAAAACACTGTTCAACATGAGGGGAAATGACTTCATACATCCACTAACAATAATCTTGGGACCATTTAGTAAAAAAAAAAAAAAACACTGGCAAAAATGGCTCAGAAAAGTGAAGTTAGCCTGCAAGTAATGACATTTAGGCATTTTTAAATGTGGCTAAAGTGTAGGGTGCAATCAAAACGGACATCATAAAAACTTTGTTAGACAAAGGTGGAGAAAAATCGCCTGTTTTTTAATGAAGCTCAGAGAAAGAAAGAAATACTGATGGGCTTACTGGACTGATACACATAGATAGTCAGAGGCATTATCTCCACTGTGAAATCAGGCCAATCCTTAATTAATGATCCCCTTCATGTGATTCTCTAGTCACTCTCTCTCCGTCCTATCCATGATCCTCCTCAGCTCAGCACAAATTAAATCAAATCTAACTTTAGAAGATGCTGCTATTAGACCAGCAAAAGGCAGTACATCTCTCTCCTCATGGCCACGAGGCCCAGAGCAAAAACAATGCTTCACTGGTGTCACAGGTCTGTATGAATAGGATCATGTTTTATACAGTATATATATTTTGGGGCTTTTCAACATTTTTATGAGATCAGATAGAGGACAGCAACAGGAAATTATTGGGGAGTGAGCGAGGGAATTGTGACACAGGCCAGAGCCTCACGAGCACTGGAGCACTTACATATCATGAGTTTGTATTGTAACAATGCATTGTTTTTTATATTATTTCATTTAGATCTTTGCAGATGCTGCTCATCCTCTCAGTTATAAGTTGCTAGTGCCCATTCTCTCCAGAGGAGTGTCATGTGGAGGCAAGCAGCCCCATATGCTCCTTGTTTTACAGTTGATCTAACACATGCTAACACTGCAGGCAATTGTTGCTACTGTGCGTAACTTTGAATAATTTTTTTTTGTGCTTTCGAAACAATGAAAAAAGAATGGTGAGACATTCCCATCAGCCTTGTAACAACAGCAGCTCACAGAAGGGCATCTCAGGCCTGCAGCATGTACGTCAGAGGGGAAAAAAACTGGCATCTCACACAGAATTAGACAGCGTGTAAAACTAAAATCCTCTCTGACTTGGCAGTCTCTAATGTAAATGACATCAAACTGCTCAAAGCACAATCCAGCAGAGAACTGCTCTGGCAATGCAACTATAAAGTTGAACAAACAGGGCTGTTGGTGGATATCTGTTTAGCTTGTATAGCAAAATTATCGACATATTATTTATGCGTAGAGTAACCCTTTTTTAGGGTTACTTTTTATTAACGAATTGTGAAAAATGAACAGAATAAGTACAAACAAGTGACAAATAATGACATACTAAACCCATAGAGTGACAAACCATCACAAATGAAACCCATAACCAACAGAAGAAGGACAAATGAGATCTCTGTATAATTTCAAATCTTCTCCTAGACAGCAATGAAATGAAATGGAGTGCAATTGAGAAAATAGATTTTTGCGTAAATCTCCTAAAAAAAGACTCTCTCTTCAGAGATCGCTTTGTTCGGATTTGCAGAAGATACAAAAGTCTACAATTTTCAGAACCAAATATGCAATTATCTGACCATTACCCACATAATAATAATAATAATAATTATTTTATTTTATTTTGTTTTTTTAAACCTTCACTCTGTTGAAAACGGCATCATTTGTACTGTATCTATTTTTATTTCTCAAATTTCAGGAGAAACATCAGGCACAGTTGATACTTAAAGAGATAGTTCACCTAAAAATGAAAATTCTGTCATAATTTACACACCTTCATGTTGGTCCAAACTATTTTGAAGAGTGTTGGTAACCAAACAGTTCAGGTTACGGACAAAAAAAAAAAGACATTCCTCAAAGTACCTTCCTTTTATGTTTCACAGAGGAAAGTCATAAAAGTTTAGAGCAACATGAGGATGTGTAAATGATGACAGAAGTGTCATTTTTGGGTGAAGTAGCCATTTAATTAAACATAAACAAGAACCAAGCAATAAAATTGCCTATGGGAATACATGGGATTCACTGAAAGAGGCTTCCTTTCCACAAACCTTTCCTTTTATCATAGGATAGACTCAAAATTAATGCCATGACCTCCAAAGACATCTTCTCTTTTCTTTTTCCATTCATTTTCTTTCTCCCATTTCATACACGTGAGATTACCCTCCATTATGCTGTAGATAAGCTATGTTGCAGAATTGTGGATGCCATTAAAGCTCTCTGACATCACCCAAACTTTATCCTCTTAATCGTAGGCTCAGCGCACCGAGTTTAAAAGCACTAAAATCTCTTACACACACACAGTGATCACTCAAACTACTTACACACACTACACACAATACACAAAGGATCTTATTCTTTAGCCCTGCGCTTTGAGGAACCTGACCCTCAAATCTAACTTTGTCAGACACAATCGCCAAGATCGCCAAACAATTCCAAACAAAATACGGCTCAACAATGAAACTAATAACATTTGACTTAAAGTGGGGTTTAAAGGGGTCATATGATGCGATTTCTATTTTTCCTTTTCTTTAGTGTGTTATGTAGCTATTTGTGCATGTATAAGATCTGCAGAGTTACAAAGCTCAAAGTCTCCCACAAAAGGATTTATTCTATCTAAAAGAGAAGGCTGATCCATACCGGGCTAAAACGCCTCATTCAAACACGCCCCCACATCT
>NW_015628351.1:2446824-2447658 GCF_001515625.1 Sinocyclocheilus rhinocerous
CCAGAAAAGTATGAAAGACATCATCAGAATAGTCCATCTGCCATCAGTGGTTCAATCTTAATTTAATGAAGCGACGAGAACACATTTCTGTGCAAACAAAACAAAAACAACGACTTTATTCAACAATTTGTCTCCTCTACGTCAGCGTAGCCCCATTTTGGAGAATATCCGCTGGACGCAAATAGCGTACGTTGTTCTGTGTCAGCGTGTCTGACGTGGCAATAAAGACAATAAATTGTGTTCCGAAGACGAACTAAGCTTTTACTGGTTTGGAACGACATTGGGGTAAGTGATTAATGACAAAATTTTCATTGTATAAGATCTGCAGAGTTACAAAGCTCAAAGTCTCCCACAAAAGGATTTATTCTATCTAAAAGAGAAGGCTGATCCATACCGGGCTAAAACGCCTCATTCAAACACGCCCCCACAAATATTTGCGTAATGCCGCCCAAATGTTCATGCAGAGAAAGAAGGCGTGGTTTCAGGAACCGCAGTAGTGTTGATGCAGCCATGTCAGGGAGACGCTGTGTGTTTCTGTGCGAAAGCAAAAGCACTTTATTTGGCCTTCCGAAAGTAGATGCAATTAGGAATCATTGGTTAAGATTTATTTACAACAGAACAGCACAACCCAGATGTTCGAATTTGTGCAACGCATTTTATGGACGACAGTTTTGTGAACCTAGGAGAGGTTAGCTTTCAACTTTCAAGGCTACAAACTTTGCACCCTGGCACTTATTCTACTGCAAGTATGTTTTCTTAATAGTTTAAGGATTTGCTATTGACTGTTCAAATGCAGAAAATGCAGAGTCGCAGAGTAACGCGTCGTGTGTGTGT
>NW_015628351.1:2450413-2451410 GCF_001515625.1 Sinocyclocheilus rhinocerous
GCTCGCGATTATGGTAAGGGGCGTTACATTTCCGACGCGTGCTTGTTGTGTTCGGCCAATCACAATGCACTGGTTCAGCTGGCCAATCAGAGCAGACTGTGCTTGTCGGAAGGAGGGGCTTTGTAGAAATCGACGCGTTTGAGAGAGGCGGGGCATCGAGGAACAACAATAATGTACAGTATTTGAAAAATAATGTGTTTTTTGAACATTAAAGGATGTCAACATATTCTGTTACACCAAATACACAAAATAATTATCTTTAAAATAGCATCATATGACCCCTTTAAAGGGCCCTTGTATTCACTCTCTTAGGACTGTTGAGAGTGTTAGATGATCTGTGGATCAGCAAATATTAAAATGCAATAAATTTGATTCGAGCAGCTCAGTATGAAAAGAAAAAAAAAACTAAAAAGAGATTTTAGCTTTCCATCAGCCAAAGTTCAACCATGCAGTTAAAATTCATGCATGAGTTTGGCTACGTAATTCATCAGCACAAGCACTGAAGCTTCAACACTCGAAGGTGCATTTTAGAAGCTGATTACAAGTTCTGTCTGTGTAATGATAGAAGTTGGTTTTGATGTACCTCAGAAAAGGCATTTGGATATTAAAGTTAAAGGGATTCACTCAAATTTAAATAATGTAATTATTTACTTGTCCTTATGTCGTTCCAAACCTTTATGAATTTCTTTAACTAAACAAAGGTGAATTTTTGACAAATACACTTTTTTTGTTTTGCATTAAAGGGGTCATATGATGCTGCTAAAAAGAACATTATTTGGTGTATTTGGTGTAATGCAATTGATGCCGTTTCCCGGCGCGACAAGACAAAAACATTAAACCCATTATAAACGAGGCATTTATTGCATTCAGTGCATGGGGACATAATTACGGATTATAATGACTTATATTGTCTTTTTACGCATTGCGTTGTGTATCGCGCCGTGTAAACATAAAAACCATTTGTCTGCATTTGTGATCGGAGAAACGACAAACAACA
>NW_015628351.1:2451450-2456321 GCF_001515625.1 Sinocyclocheilus rhinocerous
GATTTCTAGTCGTGTCCTCTTTTGGAAGGCCAAACAAAGTAGTTTCGCTTTCACAACGAAACACACAGCGTCTCCATGACATGGCGGCAGCGGTAGCAACAATACTACAGCGAGAATAAAAGTTACGCCTTCTTTCTTTGCGTGAACATTTGGGCGGTGTTATGTTAATCTTCCCACACAGTGACGTAGACATGTGGATGCGTGTTTAAACAAGGCGTTTTAGGAGGGCGTGGACGAGTCTTAACTTTTATAAAGAATATCTCTTTGGGTTTGAGATTTTAGTCTTTGCAACTTTACAGATCTTCTTTATGCACCAACAGCTTGTAACACTCCAAAGAGAAAGGAAAACTTGAAATCGCATCATTTGACCCCTTTAAACATTTTGTTAGTGTAATGAATTATTTTGAATCAGTTGATCCAGTTCACAAAACAAGTCCAAATGATTTACACTCACTGACTCAATGATCCAGTTGCTTAACAGTCCACTTATGACTTCAAGTTTAGTCTGTTCCTCACACAAAGCTATTGTATAGGTTCACAATACTTGGACTACTGCTTTATGGCCCAACTTATAATACTTTTATAGTGTTTTGCATTTTTTTCAAGATTGAAAGCCCCCCAATCATTGTAATTGCATGAAAAAGAGTACATTCTTTAAAATCTCTCCTTTGTGTTCAATGATATTCAGGTTTGAAACAACATACGGGTGAGTAAAAATTTCATTTCACGAGTTCGCACTAACATATAATGTGATTAAGCAATTAGTAGCATATTTGGCGTGCTGTCCAGAGGGAGGGCTCCAAGCTCGGGTTAAAGCCCGAACCCAGAGAACTCCCCCCCCCCATCCCAAGACTGGGATGAAATTAGATTAGTAGTGAGGTGTTGGGGTGGAGGCGGGATGCTGGAAAACTTTCGTGGAACTGAGGTAAGTTGGCTGTATATATATACACACGTATGTGCTTGTTAAGGTGATTAGCTGACGAGCTCCACCTGGACCAGACTGACTGATTATCTGATCGTGCTCCCCCCGAACCTTGTTAATAAAACATCATTTTGTTAGAACTGTTCCTTTAAGGGTCACAAGAGCAGTTTGCTAAATCCCCGGAGCTATAAGCCACTGTCAGTGGATAAATGACCTTTCCTAATCAATGCTATTTTGACAGCCATTAGTTTGTCTCATGGAATAAGGGGTGTGACTGAGAAACTGGCCTGACATTTCTTAATTAATAGCATCTGCCATTTAATTACATCACTCTCATTTAACTGCATGGCATGTCAATCATGTGTATTAATAACAAACAGAAAAGTCCATAATCATCATGCCTCCAAACAATGGCCTCATGCAAATCAGTATTAGTTGTATACAGGCTCACAGTAATGGAGCAGATGGGTCAGAAGAGGTGAGACAGACTCAGCAAGCAGAAGTCAAGCACTGGCAGGACGGGAGGACGCAGGAGTTTTGTGATACTGTACCTTGAGGAACGCAGGGCCGGTGTGAGGCAGTGACGGCTGAAACAGTGAAGGATCTAGTGTGTTAGAGATACAGGGCTCTCCTCCATCCTGTTTCCTGAAATGAGAGACACACTTCAGTCTAGCAGTACATGTGCATATACACAAATTCACACCCGTCATGTTTCTAAAAAAGGGTCACAACAGGGAAAACAGCGCAAAATGCTAATTCTTTGTGGCCTGTCAGTCAATGATTAATTCCCTTAATTTTTACCTTGGTAACTTTCTGTATAATTAAATCACATAAAATTAAAGTTACTTATTCAGGCCTAAAAAAAACAAAAAACAAAAACAGGCTTATTAACTTTTTAAAGGGAGGAAAATGCTTCCTGTATAGCCAAACATAATGTAATGTAATATAGGGAAGAAAAATGCTTTATATATTTTCTATGATCATTTGGCACAAATTAATTAATAATAATATAATATAATAAATATAATATTATATAATATATTATAAATATATATAATAATATATTTTCGAGTTTAAGGATATTTTGTTACTACTTGATGTATAATGTGTCCTTGATGTCAAAAAGCAAATGACAACCACTGCTCTAAATGGTCAAAGGCCATGGGGTCACAGCAGAGGAAGATTTAGCATTGTGATAGCCTGAGTAATGACAATTGTATCACCTCCGAGTAGGCTTTGCATTTAGATTAGCAGGTTTCTCCGTCTGTGCAAAGCTCCATGGAGTTGAAGAGGTGATGTGCAATATGCGGGGGCTGGTATAATCAATTTTTTTCTCAGACTCCTATTGTTTTGACATGAGGCCATGATTAGATTTCCCATTATACTTTAGCTGAGGAGAAACATATTGTATTACATTGCAGGCTAAATACGGTTCAGGGCGATGTAATTGAGCTAAAGAATGACCCTGGATGCTCCATAATCAGACAACTGGTGAATTTATTCTTTCCTAAATGTTTTCATAAAAATGTATCCTGACAGAAACTCCAACAAGGTAACGGTGATTGCTGTGACACAAATCCTCCATGGTAATTTAGGAAATGGATATGGATATAAAATAATGAGTACAATTAAAGGAAACTGTATGCTAACACACTAACAAAACAGATGCTGCACTTGCATCAAAAAATTACTAAAAAGATTAAACAGGGATTTGAATAAGGATACCTATAGTACAGCACCACTAAGGGATTTTATGCAAATCAGGTAATAGAGCAAATGTGCACATAAAAATAGCACTGAATTCAATTTGCACAGTGCAATTCACAATCTTTGTGGTCAATAAAATGTGTTAAAATAAAATAAAAAAATTACAATTACAAATTAAATAAAAAATACAGTTAAATGTACCAAGCAAATATGTTTCTAGCATTTCAATACACACTTTTTTTCTATTTTAACACAGTGCAGCAGTGTTTCAGTGCATTTAGTATCTGGTAAAAAGGTGGTTGTAACTCTTGACTGAATTTGCCCTTCAGGACCTGTTAGGTGCTTGTATTGCTTTTGGCAAAAAGACTTGTCTGAAGATCCATATCTGGGAAAATCCTTCTTTCTGACATCAAGGAGGGGTTATTAATGTTGAGAACTATTACAAATGTGTACCGATGAAATCTCTGTAGTTTGTAAGAGAAGGTCAAAAGGAGACCTGTGATGAATCTCTCAAACAAAGAGGCAACTTTCCGGTTTGTACTTCTCAGTAGTTCTCATGTCAGTTTCATTGATGCCTATTACGGGTTGCTGTGGGAAATAAACCTACAGCAGCCGCCCCTTTGCTTGCATATTCTAACACCATCCATCAAATCCAGACAGCTACTTCAAAGGTAAATGAGATTTTTAAGACATGGCCATTTGGCTTTTAGCGTTCACATTAATGCATTACCGCAAACCATCATTTGAGGCTTGTTTTAAATTAACCTCCAGATTGCCTTAAAACCCATATATGGGTGTTCATGTGAACTTTCGCCTTTAACTGATCCAGAGATGTCTTGTGGCGTAGATTTCTGCTGTGGATAATGGATGTGATGTAATGCGGGAGTGATCGGCAGGCAAGAAATTCCCACTGGACTGCTGAGGGAACGCTCTGCATTCACAACCGGGATCATTATTTCACTCCCTACAGCTGAGCAGCCCAGAAACCAATTCCATGCACCAAACAGACAAAATCCTCACTGAAGTCTGCAGGCATCTCAGCCCTATGAATCTACACTACTTGAGTACAGCCATTAAATTATGCATAGCATTATATAAATCGTTAATAATGCTCAAACACAACCTGTTTTGAAATTCAAAAGTCTTGATAAACATTACATCACGGAGAAATGGTTACTATTGTATTAGTGCCAAAGATTAAACTATGAATCTTATTGATGCAGTTCAGTGTAAGAAAGTTTACTTGGTTATTGACCAACAGTAGAAGTGTTTATAAGTGTTATATATGTACCTTTTCCATTAATAACACTCACTTAAAATTCATCTTTTAAAAACAGTAATAATTTAAAAATGTTAAATATATCTTTTGCCAATTTTAAAAATGAATGTCCATTTTTCATAATATACATCAAGTTAGTATACTATAGTCATACTATAGTTGATGCATAAATTCACTTATTCAATTAAAAATGTATTTTCTTTATTTAAAATTAAGCTTTTAGTATTTTTTTTTTCTATTTAGACAAAACAGTATCACATTTAAATACAGACCATGAAAATGACATCAATTTTTAATAATTATTTTAATTAAGAATCGTAATTGTATATAATTATGTTTAATGGTATGACCACAAATTTTAATAGTGGCGCATCAGTCTTACACAAGAGCATCAAGTTAAAGGGTTAGATTAAAAATGTATTTTCTTTATTTAAAATGAAGCTTTTAGTATTTTTTTTCTATTTAGACAAAACAGTATCACATTTAAATACAGACCATGAAAATGACATCAATTTTTAATAATTATTTTAATTAAGAATCGTAATTGTATATAATTATGTTTAATGGTATGACCACAAATTTTAATAGTGGCGCATCAGTCTTACACAAGAGCATCAAGTTAAAGGGTTAGTTCACCCAAAAATGAAAATTAGGCTGCGTTTTACTCACCCCCGAGGCATCCTAGGTGTATATGACTTTCTTCTTTCAGACGAATCCAGTCTGAGTTATATTAAAAATGGTCTTTGATCTTTCAAGTTGTTTAATGCCACTCAGCGGGTGTTGCATTGCTTCAGTCCAAAAGAACTTAAATAAAAAGCGCCCATCCATAAAAAAAGTGTCTCACATGGCTCCGAGGGGTGATCAAAGGCCTCCTGTAGCGAATCGATGCGTTTTTGTAAGAAAAATATCCATATTCAAAACGTAATAATCACTTTAATGTAGCTTGCGCTCACTGTTGTAAAC
>NW_015628351.1:2456819-2486290 GCF_001515625.1 Sinocyclocheilus rhinocerous
GAGCCGTGTGAGACATTTTTTTTTATGGATGGGCGATTTTTATTTAACTTGTTTTGGACTGAAGCAATGCAACACCCGCTGAGTGGCATTAAACAGCTTGAAAGATCAAAGACAATTTTTAATATAACTCCGACTGAATTCCTCTGAAAGAAGAAAGTCATATACACCTAGGATGCCTCGGGGGTGAGTAAAACGCAGCCTAATTTTCATTTTTGGGTGAACTAACCCTTTAAGTTGGCATTAATGAAAAAAACTCCAGGCAGATTAATTCATAATACACATCTCTCCATCTATAATTTGTATCTTATTAAACACCTGAATTATTAAACATCTGAATTGTCGATTTAATGAAGACATGAAATCATTTTCCTCTCGGCTGCTAATATCTAAAGACTCAAATGAAACCCCAGCCTCTCCCCTGCTTTCCTCTTGAGCGAAGTTCGATTTAGAGTAAATCAGATATTTAAAGTCTGAGATTGAGAAGAGTGCAGTTCCATGTGAAATTAAGTAAACCATTCACTCCTGGGGTTCTGCCACGCAGCAATGTTTCATTAGCATCCCACCTCTGTCTTCAGCGAGTTTGAGTAACCACAGCAGATGCAGGATGAAATGCACAAACAAGGAGGAGAAACTAATGAAATATGAACTACAGTCTCAAATGTGGTGCTGGAGAAAAGTACAAAGCACTAAAAGCTCACAAGTCAATTCCTGAGCGCTGAAGCTCGGAGCACGACTAAAGATTGGTAGGTCACCCATTAAGAAGTTAATTGTAAACGATGAGCCGTGAACGAACGTCATTTATGCTCGCAAACGCACTCATTGCTGTCTTTCCCAGCATCCCTCTATATGTGTTAATGAAGACTCTGCCAATCTGCTCATCTCTAAAAGCATATTCTATGTCACCGTTCATGCGCCGCACACCTGCCAGATGCTCTGGCCGTCCCACCAATCTCACGCTGTATGCCAGACACACCAAACCCCTTACAACTGTCACACTTCATATTCCTGTACACGTATACAGTGCTATTACTCACTGCGTGCGGACGGACGTAGGATCTCCTCTCTCGTCTTGCAGCGGTGAGCCTCTCAAGTCAGTCGCACACCTGCTAGAAGCATTGATCCTCCCACTATCACTTCATTTATTGTCTGTATCACTCGCTTGCTCTTACTCTACTGCTCTTTTCCTCTCTCTTCTTTCTTTATGTGTCTCTTACCCTCCCCGTTTGCGCTCTTACGCACCCGTCCCGTCCCCTCCCCCGCTCGCTCAAACACTGAGGGCTGTCCATCTGAGCTGTCTGATGGGGCTGTAATTTGCATTCATCGTGCTTTGCCTTAATTAAACGCACACCTCCCCATCACAGGCTGTTGCTCAGGCAACCAATTCACTAACAAATGATGTCCTATATCCCATTTAAAAACTGTCATCCTACCTTTACATGCTTTTTTAAACAAATTTATCTTTGTCTGTTCCTGACATCCGCTCTTGAGCCTCCAGGGCGTTTATGTATTCAAGAGCTTGTTTCTCTTAAGTTAAGGATCTATTAAAAGCACTTAATGTAAAGGAGGTGGATTAGATGAATGAATGGGAAACCATGGAAACAGTGGTAATTTACTTATAAATACAATATGGAAGTTAAATATGGGAAGTATCTTGACAGAGCGTCCCACTTGTCACATCAGAGGGGTGACGGCACACATGGTCCACAGATAGAACAATTAAAGGGAAATTCTTAATCATTTATTCGTTTCAATCCCGTCCTTTCTTCCATGCAACACACAAAAAAAGATAATGCACGTATAATGTAATGTGTGAATCTAAAATAGGCTATGAAATAATTGATATTTTTTTAATGTTTTTGAAAGAAGACTCTTATGCTCACCAAGGCTGCTTTTGAATTTGATCTTTCCTATTTTAATATATTTTAAAAATGTAATTTACTCCTATGATGGCTAAGCTGAATTTTCAGCGGTTTTCAGTCTTTAGTCCTGAGTGTCACGTGATCCGTCAGATATCAGTTGAATATCCTGATTTGGTAGCCTACTCAGCAAATTATAAGCCTGCATAAATTTTGAATTAGACTGATATAATAAATTATAAATAATGCCATAGGTATATATCATAAAAACTGTCCAATAATGTGCTATATTCCAATTATGAGCTAGATGATTTGATCCATTGAAAAGATCTACCTTAAAAGAATGATTTGTCTACAAAAAAATCATATTTGACTAAAAATAATGATTTATTCACAGAGATAAACCAACTAAAGAGCACTTGGAAAACTTGAAATACAGCAGACACAAGATGCTTGAAATACATTATGATACCCCTTTTTTTTTTTTTTTTACATATTTTTTTTATGACAGCCAAAACCCTTATTGAGTTTCATTATATTTACAAGAGTGGCCAGGATATAAAAAAAAAAAAAAATACATCTTTTATGTTCCACAGAAGAAAGAAAGTCATACAGGCTTAGAACAACATGAAGCTGAACTGAATACCCATTTTTAGTGAACTGTTTCTTTAAGATGCTCCTACAAATACGTAACAAGTAACTGAGTCAAATATGCTCAGCTTAACACACAGACAGCACCTCACTGCATCAGACGTCTGCAAACACAACTCATGTGTACCATATGACAGCAAAATACTGCTGTCCACAGCATAACTCAAAGAGATAATGCAGGATTAGAAGGAAATCTTCTACCCCTCTGAGAGACGTGTTTTGTTGTAATCAGTGAGCATAATCTGCTGGCCTTGGAAAGCTGAAAACACACAGCTCATGTACAACTTCCCATTCAGAGAATAAAGAAGATCACGTTAAACTGGAAGAGCTTTTATTAGAATATGAATAAGATGTTAAAGATGGCAGATAAAAATACAACATATAAATCAAAAACAGTCTTTCTATCAAAAAATTGTAAATAATTATTCAAGTTATTTCATTGTAAGACATCTAATTTCAGAGATTTATTTAATTAATATTTTATTGAAAAATAAAAAAGGAAAGCATGTAAATGATATTCCTTACCTAACGTAATTTTCTGTCAGAGTATTGCTCTTTGGGACATTCCACATCCTATATTTTAACGTCCAATGCTTTTTATGGAAGGGCATCTTACTTTACGAGACCTCATCTGACTGCTCTGAGCATTTCACAAATAATTTCTAAAAAAAAGTCTAAATCTATTGCATTTTCCCCTCCTAATCCACACCCAGGTTAAATGTGTCATCCCACACTGAGTGTTGTCTTTCAAACTGCCCATAAGCTGTCATGCTCATATCTGATCTCTAACTCTCCCTGATAACTTAAACCTCTTCTAATGATGGCCGTTGAGCCTCGCAGGTGTTCCGCATCTCCATCTGTCCTCCGAGAGGTGGAGAACAGCACAAAAAAATGATCTTAAAACAGAGATCAGTTAGTAAGTCTAGACAACAGCCTCAGAGAAAAAGTTGTTTTTCTGCCATAAAATAGATCCTGTTCCTGTCTCAGTATCTGTCTTTAGGGAAACAAAGACAAAACCACAAAAGCAGAGTGACTCAGACTAAAGACATTTTTGCCACATTAAAATTGTAAAGTGAATCACATACACCACAAGATCTCAAAACGATACTTGGTTTAGTGTGTAGGTGAGCTTTTAGGTGCATTTGAATGTGGCAAACTCTTACAGCAGCATTACTAATACATTGTGCCGTTCTGACTAATAAAGGCTTACTAAAGACTCTTCCTCCTGAAATGCATGCCTGCATACTCCAAGAATATTAATCTATTCAAATGATAATCCAAAATGCCTTAGAATATATGAATAATAATGTGACAACCCTAACTTAAGCACAGGGGAGGAGGAAAATCTCGAAGGCGTTCGCTCTGTTCCTCTCTTTCTCTCATTTGACATAAAAAAGCCAGAGTGAGAGAGTTTCAGGATAGTAATTTTGGCTGCAGTGTCACTACATTGTACAATGTACATCATTGATTACAGTCTTGATTTTTATGCTTTGCAAACATCGTTGTTGTAAATTTTGCAGATACATCACCAACAGAATGTTACTTATGTTTCTGACATAGATTTTGTCATAGTTTTGTCCAAACTTCACAAACTACTTGTAATCTTTGAAGCATCAGTTAGAATGGATTGAAATTAATTAATAAATCAGGTTTGCACACTGTGTCCTCATTTTCAAGCCAAAGTCTGCTTATAAAAAAAGCCCTGATCAACAAAACAAAACAAAACTAAACTAAACCCCTGAACAACAAAACAAAAATAAAGCTCCGAACAACTGAACTTTGTCGAAATTACAATAACTACTTGTAATAATCTTACGTATCAGATATAATGGATTGAACATTAAAAACAAATCAGTTTTGCACAGTGTCTTTATTTATAAGCCAATGTGTGTTTATACTGAACTATTTTAGCTGAACTGTCATAGGCTTAAAGCTTAAATTAACAAAACAGAAACGAAACTAAAGCCCCAAACGAAACAAAACATCCTGAACTACAAAACAAAAGCAAAAAGGGAAACAAAACAATAAACGAAACAAAAATAAAGCTCTGAACAACTGAATTTTGTCGAAATTGCAAAGAACTACCAATCTCAGATATGAACATTAAAAACAAATCAGTTTTGCACACTTTGTCCTTATTTTCAAGCCCATGCCTGTTTACACTGAACTGTTTTAGCTGAACTGTCACAGACTTAAAGCTTAAATTAACAAAATAGAAATGAAACTAAAGCCCTGAACAAAACAAAACAAAACCCTGAGCTACAAAACAAAAGCAAAAAAGGAAACAAAACAAAAATAAAGCCCAGAGCAAATATCACATCACATTAGCCACAAAACTCATCTGCATATATTTTAGGACAAATTCATGCAGCATAACCTCAGCAGACCCCCTGCTCTCTATCACTTCCCCCTCCCCAGTTCTCATATGCATTTGTGAAGAAAACTACTCAGATTAGCACTAGCTCCATCGAAGCCAAACTGAGTCATGTTCAAAACATTTACACAACAGGATCACAACTGCTGCCACTGACCTCATCTCCTGTGTGGGTGGTTAGCTTTAAAAAAACATCCCCATTCCCCACAGAGGCAACGCATCTCACCTCTATACAATTTGCATGATCCGGCTGTTGGATAAGTCCGATGATGGGTTTTCATTTTTAGCCATAATATAAACTGTGGTCTAGTAATGTAATGTGTGGTCGTAGAGGGGACAGATGACAAGTGCATCACATGATGCAGTGACATGTTTTCATCCTCTCAGGGGCAGAATGATGTAACTCATGAAGGCCTGATGCTGTGTGACCAGGAAACAACTTCTAGAAACACACAAGATTTAAAGGTCCCATTGACATGGAAACGCCCTTTGGGAAGACGACACCTATTTATGCTGGACTCCACCCACCAAATGAGCAGGTGCAGCCAGCCCATGCACTTCATTATCTATAAACATTGATTTTCCTTTAACAAAGTGGCTAGTATATATAAGCCTACTGTATGTTGTTAATCCCCCCAAAGCAACATGGAGACATCAATCACATCTATTCACTTCCAATCCACTGACGAACCTCCACAGCAAGACAAGCTTAGGATTTACGATAAAGGAATAAAAAGGCAGTATGTCCTTCACCTATTCTATTTGATCTCCTGTACTGATTCAGGATAATTCACACAAATGAGGCGAGATGGGTTTTTCTCAAGTGGTTTTGCTTCAAGACCATGAAATTATATGGACAGCAAGTGGAAAACACGGCAATATTATTACAATTTAAAATTACTGCTTTCTATTTTAATATATTTAATTATTTTAAATAAATATGTTTATATACAGTATACACACACACACACACACACATTTTTTAAATTACATATATATTTTATGTTTCTAAATGTCTGCTGAATTGCAAGTTTCATGCTCCAATAATTCCCCAATAATTCACAGAACAAAACAAACTGTCTCCATGTTCATCTTTGCTGCATGTGATTTAAATGTAGTCTGACTCATAATTTCTTTGTGTAGTTCGGTTCATGGTTTTTGAGGATGAGGGCATTTCATACAACCTATCCATGGCGTCTAATTTATAGGTCCATCATGTGACACATGAATTCGCTCTAAAATACCCATAAAGTTTTGCAAATATCCTAACTGTGCATAATTATATTGCATTTTCTGGCTTATATTCATCATTGTTTTCCCTGATGAACCACCAGTTGAGAGCCACTGGGTTAAACCATTCACATAATTACTAAACAGACCACTGTCTCTACTGAGCAGTTATTAATATCTTTGTTTTTGCAAAAAGAGAATGTGAACTCCAGAGCATGTACCAAGACTCAGAGCTTCTCTCAGCTGGAGAGAGAGAGAGAGCGAATGAGGTGTCTGATGAACCCATGAACTCAAACCACCATTTACAGCAATTAATGTCTCCCCTTCTCGCCCTGGCTCAGTGTATGAGAACCCAAATGACCTGCCCCAGGAGGACACAGATGGGGAGCAGCTATACATCACCTGCCCCCAGCTGACCTTGCTAAAAACTCAAGCAGCAGCATCTGAGATTAACTGCTAATTCCTTCATGTTGACAACAACTATTTTAAAAAAATGTTATGCAACTTATTCAGAGATTTAAATTCTGAATTCTGCAAACATCTCGTTTGATGCAAACTGTCTGGAGTAAATCTACTCTAAGAGGGCCTATTCAAAAGAAAACTAGAAAAAGTACAAACCTATCAGGTTACTGCAGATAGTTCCTGTAACAGCAAAAAATGTAAGAAAGGCCCCAGAGGATGACAGTAAGAAGGGTGACGGAGGCAAGCACAGGTTGCTGCTCTGATATTAAGCTGGCTATTATTGACACTGACATTCCTCAACCTACCAAGGCCAGAAGCAGCAACAGCATCCTGGGGATCCGAGCAGTTTTGTGGGACCTTTATCCATGTCCCACAAATATCAAATATATATATTGTAGAAAAATATTGATATTTTTCTGAATAATTGTTATATATTAAAATATTTGTATTATTATTTTATTATAATTTTTAAAATAATTGTTATACATAAATTTTTTTTATCTTGCTATAGAATATTTTTTGTTTAAAAAAAAAACTAATACATTTTACATGCAAGTATGTGAATGTGTGTAAAATACACACAAAAATAGACTTGTATTTCATAAAAATATAATCATAATGCAATATAGATATATATAGTATCATACATTGTTTTAAGAAACCCCAGCACTCACTATAATATAATCTTTTATTCCTGTTTTTGCACTGAATTTTTTTTTAAATATAATTTTAAGAAATTGGCCACACTTTATTTTAAGGTCCAATTCTCACCATTTACAAACAATTAACTATGACTTTTGCATTTATATTTAATTTATATTTTTGTATTTAAAAAATATTTAAAATTTTATATGTGAGTGACTGTGTAAAAAGGATATATAGTACATGCATTTTTTAGAAAAATATACCATAATGCTTTATATATTACCATACGTTCATTTAAGAAACCCCAGCACTCATTATAGCAAATTTACATCAAAAAATCAGAAATTCAAATTATTTTTTTTCATCTTAGTGGTCCAAACGTGACCACCACAACTGGCTTTTTCTGTGGGTACAGCTAATGCCCTCCACTAGCTGCCTGCCTGCTGAGTCTGTAATGGGTCAGATGAGTGTCTGCCTGCCAGAACCTCCAGAAGTGAGCTTGGACTGAGCTTTGATGCGTGGCACATCAATCTGACATGCCTCTCATCTCCCCATGTCTCTGCCATCAGAACACCCCATGGTGCCTCTGGCCCTGAAGTTATTTTGATGGAATAAACCCAAATGGGCAGCTTCAGTTTGAGGAGGGGGAACTTGTACATCACAGCATGCTCGGGTCTAATATTTTTTATGAGTGCTGATATCCACACTGATAAACTAGCTGCTTTCCCCGAGGCCCAGGCCATCATCATTTCACTTTAACTATTCCTCTATAGAGATCTCAGCGTGAGCTGAAAAAGCAAAAAAGAGTGGTGTGGATATATCTCTGTCTTTTCTAGAATTTTAGCAAATAAATCTTTTTACAAAACAGCTTCTGGGAAAATATGATACCTTATCCAATGGAAATAGAGCAAAAAGCTTAAATGGGTATTAGAGTTATTGCCTGTACAAATGTTGAAGAAGCTTGGAGAAATGCTGACTAGGTCTTTACTAATGCTCCTCATACATTTAAATGCCATTCCTTTTTTTTTAAACAAAATACTTGTGATTCAAAACTGTGAGTCAATTAATCTTCTGCCTAAAACTGTGACAATATTGCATAATCAAATTTTTATGACCCATGGGAGCATATTCATGTGTCCCTTGACTATTGCTGCTCTCCATCAGCCATACAAATGCACATGCTTCAGTTAACGTTACTATGCTTTAAAAAGGTCGCTCATCCTTCACACTGAAGTTCATGCTGTTTCCTATACTATAAAGCTACTATAGAAAACTGTCACTATGCCACAAAAGGCGTGTGTGTGTGTGTGTGTGTGTGTGTGTGTGTATGAATGAAGAATGATGACCTATCTTCTCATTGTTAAAGGCTTTCTCTGACAATCTGATAACAGTCATTATACACAGATTGTTATTGTGACAGAGATACTGATTAAACATGCAGACAAGCATCTTTACAAAACCAATTAATCACCCAACGGGAATATGTGATTAATAGAAGATACAGTAAGACTTCACCAAAGTGTATTCATCATAAAAGAGCTTTTTTATACACCTAAAGGGTTTCTAAATATGCATATTTCTGCAAATGTTGTTTTTAATACGGATTTTGTGTGCCGTGTGATTTCGATGTGCTTCCATTTATAAATGTTGTCTCAGAGAATCATGGACTAGCTTGTCACATTGCTGCTATATTTAGTCAGACAGTTGCATGTATGAGACACACAGAGGCAGTCTGGGCTGATTAAGTTTGACAGCTCTCTCCTCCCTTCTCCTTGAAACTCTAGCCAATAGATTCCCATAAACACACACAAATACAGGAGTGTGAAAGATCAAGCAAACTCACCTGTATGCGGCGGTTCTTGTGCATGCATACTGTGAAAAACTAAACAAATATAGGCCTAAACTAGAAAAGAGCCTACTTCTTTGCTCTACAACTATGAACTGTGGTGGCGCACAGAGTCTGGTAAAGAAAGCAGATCACTCAGGCAGTTCTCAAACATCTCAGGAGCATCATTATACAGACAAAAGAGAGGACTGAAGAACATTCTGCTTCTCTGAGACTCATTTAGAGGAAGTGAAGGTATAGTTAGTTAAATACATGGGGGACGCAATAGTTGTAGAGGCTATATTGACAAAAATGTTGATTAAATTATTTCTGTTTAAAAGAAAAGTTGCCAAACTGCATGTTCAAATTACAATTATATTATACAGTTATGAAAGAATATGTATCTATATTCAGCACCTGCATAAATGAAAACAAGCAAAAACATACCTAATGCACATTTTTCATCATTCTAGAAGTAGAGTAAAAAAAAAAGTATTTTATTTATTTATTTATTTTGTAGAAAAGGTATATCGGCATCTTCGGCAAGTGACTTAAATGCACCTGATGACATGCAGTGATTTTGATGACACAAACTTGTAAATACAAACTTCTCAGGAGGACTTGTCTATGTATGACTGTGTGCGGCTGCTTGCACCGATGGACATCGCTCTACTCTATCGATCTCATCAGTTTCCCAACAGGCTGTCTGGGACAGAAGGACATTGTGTGCTCTTAATGGCTCATTGTATTATTTTAAACCAGCCTCCGTATATCTCTGTCTCGTTTAATAACGCCAGACAGAACTTGGCTCAGCATCGGTTAGACAAACGTGCTCAATTATATAAAGCAAAATAGGACACTATGGCAGCATACTTCCAGAAGAAAAGATCGACTTCGACTTAAAAGCAGAAAGTCTGAGGAAACCATGTCTCTCCTCACTGTGACACCTGCACTTTGTGATGAAAGAAGAGTAAAATGAACTGTTGTCACTCCGTACTGACATGACATATTTTTGCACTTTTTTCAGAGATACTTTATCAAAGCCAGGGATGTCTCTTTGATGTTAGGGAAGTAAAAAGAGCAACAGGAAAGACACTTGATTGCTTTCAAACCTCTCCTCAGAATGTCAGCAGCCTTCTCATAGCCGCAGGTCATTCAGAGATTAATGAAAGCAAGTAGCTAAAGTCCACTGAGTTAATGGGAAAAATATACAGCATGTGTATTATTTCTGCTACAGGAAGAGAGGTGAGTCTCTCTGGAACTTGAATGGGTTTAGCTGACCTGAGATGGCGTTAGATATAGTATGGGACCAGCAGCCTGTAATCTGAGTGGCGTATTGTGCGTTAAGTGCTTCCGGATTTAGAGCTGGCCTGGTATTAGGGATGCTGTTGTGAAGAGGAGGACTATATGCTACAGAGCTGCAAAACATGCAGCTGGAGCATTCATTTACCTGAGAGAGAACGAGAAGGTTTGGAGTTTGATACTAGCATCAAACCAACAGGGATAGTTCACCCAAAAAAAAGACAATTCTGTCATCATTTACTCTCCCTCATTCTGTTCTTTTGCTCTATCTATCTATCTATCTATCTATCTATCTATCTATCTATCTGTCTGTCTGTCTGTCTGTCTGTCTGTCTATCTGTCTGTCTGTCTGTCTGTCTGTCCATACAATGAAAGATGCTTTATGGAGAAAAACAAAACAAAAACAAAAACACATCTTTTCAACATTTTCATGAAAATGTACGCTATAATTAAAAATGTTGGGGTTGGTAAGATTTCTTAATGCTACCTGCTGAAAGAAGGCTCTAATGCTCTCCAATGCTGCTTTTATTCAAAAATGCAGTAAAGCAAAAATAAATAATTACAATTTAAAATAACCTTTTTTTTTTTCCAGCATCACATGATCCTTCAGAAATCTTTTTAATATGCTGATTTGCTGCTCAAGAAAAAAAAATCTAAGTTAAAAACAGTTGTGCTTCTATTTTTATCTTTTAGGAATATTAATGATTTTATGAATGATCTTTTATGAATAGGAAGTTCAAAAGAACCGCATTTTATTCAAAATAGAAATATGTTGTAAAATTTTAAATGTCTTCACTTCCTATTTTGATCAGTTTAATGTGTCCTTACTGAACAAGGACATATTAAACTGATCAAAACCCTAAATTTTTAAACAGAATATATCCCTAGTATTCTTTTTATTATTATTATTATTATTATTATTATTATTATTATTATGTGTAAATGGCCTTATAAAAGCAGTACAACACTCAAGTATGTGACTACAGTCAAAACAGTCAAAACAATTTAAAATAACCTTTTTTTTTTTCCAGCATCACATGATCCTTCAGAAATCTTTTTAATATGCTGATTTGCTGCTCAAGAAAAAAAAATCTAAGTTAAAAACAGTTGTGCTTCTATTTTTATCTTTTAGGAATATTAATGATTTTATGAATGATCTTTTATGAATAGGAAGTTCAAAAGAACCGCATTTTATTCAAAATAGAAATATGTTGTAAAATTTTAAATGTCTTCACTTCCTATTTTGATCAGTTTAATGTGTCCTTACTGAACAAGGACATATTAAACTGATCAAAACCCTAAATTTTTAAACAGAATATATCCCTAGTATTCTTTTTATTATTATTATTATTATTATTATTATTATTATTATTATTATTATTATTATTATTATTATTATTATTATTATTATTATTATTATTATTATTATTATTATTATTATTATTATTATTATTATTATTATTATTATTATTATTATTATTATTATTATTATTATTATTATTATTATTATTATTATTATGTGTAAATGGCCTTATAAAAGCAGTACAACACTCAAGTATGTGACTACAGTCAAAGACAAAATGGGTTGTACTATAAACAATATAGTAAATTTTTTTGTATCTAACTGTTTTTCAAAAATTAATTTATGGATTATCAGTTCTAATTCAATTTCAGATCTCCCCAATACAGCTTAATGGACCACAGTCAAAGGTGTAATGAAACCAATTGACCAACTTCATGTCTTAATATTAAGGTTAAGATGTTAAACGCATTTATTTCTCTTCTGGGAAAACAGACAATAAATAGTGATGACTCATCCTGCACACAGATATTTTTGTCCAATCACATGCTATCTACATTGATGTCCCTCCCCCTAACACCACATGCAGTGGACCATCTACTCAAAAGTTCATGGCTCAAATACATCAACACAAGAACAAAAACTATGCTAGTCAGGCAATTTCATGCCATCTTTATCCCAAGACCTAAACCTGATGCTGCTATATGCACATAATGACAGTGACCTAGATTGCCCATATGTACCAAAGAAAGAGAAATAGTCTGAATATAAGAGATAGAGAAAGTGTGAGTGAAAGAGACAGGGAGATAAAGATGCCTTATCAACAGATAGTGAAAAGAAAAGAAGTGTCTTGATTCACATTCAGTAAGCAGCTCCATTCCTCTAATGCAGTATCATTGCCGAATATTGAAGCATTCCTGCTGGATCTGTGCAAAGATTGCTTTGTGACACTAAGCAAGGTGCCTTCATTAAGCAAACCAATCTAAATCCATTCATGCTAATGTATGCCAAGTCCAAGAGTACAATCCGCACATAATAATGACCACTAAACAAACACTCGCTGCGCCACTGGCAAAATATTTACATTCTTTTCATATTCAGATCTGCCACTGAAAGACCTTCCCGATTTCAAACTCACCAGAACTTCTTCGGCCTCCTGATTCGAAAGGGAGAGCAAGGCATATTGTGGATGTGTCAGGCTAATTGAGATCTGTCTTCCTTCCTGAAGGTCTCAGGCCTACAGATGGGATTATGGCCTAATTCTGTATCACAGTAGTCAGATCCTGTCTCGCTCTGACAAGCTAATGAATCCTCTTCCTCTCAGTCTATTTCAAAGAACCAAAATAAGTCTCATACATAAATTTGCAAAAAAGTCTTTTTGATGAATTAATACCACTATATATACACCATTAGAATTAAAAAAGATACATTTTCTATACATGGTCATATTTCATGATCATAGCTCATATTTTGCGTCCAGTTCGCACAAGTTCCAAAATATATAAACAAACTGCAACTCCAGCAATGGACTAACTGTCAAAGTCCCGTCACAAAGCCACTGAAGCGTGATGTTAAAAGCTGCGATTGCTGTAAATATGAAGAAATCCTCAAGTTGTCCTCAACTGCTCTGCGAGGAGGTGGTAGGGCTCTTGTCTTGCAGGCTGTTTGCTACAGAGGCGGAGACTGATGCAGGCCGGGTCCTGAGGTTACACGTGGAGGGATGGATACCGTCGGAGTCAGGAATCTGGTTTATCTCGTGGGTTCGTTAGGACCGACCTTCAGGCTGCTGTCCATCTGCGCCTGGCATCCTGAGCAGGCCTGTACACACGGCCTGCCAGCACACACACACACTCTCACTCACACAGACAGGGGCGTGAGAGTGTCGCATGTGCGCCTCAGCCAGTTCGTCCTGCCAACACTGCAGAGTTGTCTCCCGTCGCTGTGGCAACAAGGCAGCAGGGCTGCAGTGTGTCCTCTGCGCTCCGGACCATTCTCATCCCAAAACCACTGCCTGAATCGAAAACATTTAATCTGTCTGTCCTCGCTCTATACGGCTTTGTGACACTCCCTGAGCAGAGTCAAACAATCCCACATGTCTTGACTCTTGACATTTTAGATACAGAGTTAAAACCAACAGTATACAACTTAGAATTAAAAAATTGTCTGCTTACCTTATTTGCCTATCAACTATCTGTCTATCTGCCTGTCTATCCATCTGTCTATTGGTCTATCTGTCTGTATATCCGTCATCCATTTGTCTATCTATCTTAGTTAAAAAATATATACTAAAATGTTTTTGAAATCAATTTATTTTGTGCTAAGTATACTACAAATACATTCACGTATTTATGTGATTAATAAAAATACCCTGCAATTGTACTTTTGGTATACTTAAAGTCTGCTAAATTGGAACAACTAATTTAAATTTGTGCTTAATGCACTTTAATTGTGTGGAAGTAGTGCTGAGGTCCAACTAAAGATATACTTAAGTATATTTGATTGTGCTAATGTGGAATTATTGCAAGTATACCTCCGGTACACATTAAATCGCTTACATTTAAAGACTGGTATAATACAGAGATCATACAATCTTTATTAATAGTGATATTAAAACACATTTTAGGCATAATGTTAAGAAATATGCTTTGTGTAATAAAGAATTACTCAAAATAAAATTTTATTATAATTTTATATCAGTAAGTCTTAAGTGATATGTCAATAATAGATATGAAGTATACTTAGTATACTTATGAAATTAATGCATTTTAAACAAATTATGGCATAGGATTTTTTTAACTAGGGTATCTATACCCACCCACCTATAAATCTTCAAATTTCAAAGACAATACTGTATCAGTTCTGTATCCTCTTTGATTTCTCTAATTTAATTCAAACTGAATTAAAATTGAAATCTAAATGTAATTCTCAATGGTGCACATCCCTGCAACAGTAACCAGAAAGGTTTTTTAAACCAGCATCCTTAAATTGGCAATAAGCTAAATATGAAATCTAAATGGTATTACGAAGGAAAAAGCAGCTGCAACACCAAAGGGCCTTTGAATAGTTTCCTTCCAAGTCACTTAAAGCAGAGAGAAAATTGTCTTTCTTCTGTAACTGTGTCCAGGCTGATACCCTTGAGCAAAACAGCATAAAAGCTTGTGGTTTCTGGAATGGCTGTTTCAGGCTATGACTGAGTTAAATGAAAAAGACAGTACTTACCACAAACTCCTGGCTCTGGAAAATGTCTTGTCAACTCTGAAATGACAAAAAAAGGCATTTTAGTTAAAGAAAATTCCTTGCACCTGTTTTCTCTCTACATAGTACAACCGGTTGCCCAAATACCTAAACTACTGCCCATACTCACAGATGTTTGTGTGGTATTTATTTTTTAAAACTTTTTAGGAGCTATCCTAAAAATACATTTTAACATATTCCAACATTGTGAGCAAAAATAAATAAATACATAATCATCATTACTCCACAGAAAACCCAAATGTTTTTGTTTACCAATGTCCCTTTCAGAAATACCCTATTTAGAGTCATATTCATTGCTTATGATTTAGCCTTTATTCAAAAAATAATTTTCCAGTAATAGGGGAAGTAATACTGTTTTTTCCTATTGTTTGTAATGACCCTTTCCCATGTAGAATTAAATAGCATTTATTTTATTTTTCAAATGAAATAAATAAAATGATTTGAGTAATTTGTTTCTATACATTTATCCTCAGTCAACATTTGAAAGCAATCAATTACCATTAAAAACAGCTAGCAGTGACTGAAACAGATGTTAATATTTAAATTTTTTATATATATCTATATACTATATGAAAAATCTGCCAAGCACACATTGTGTGGGGAAAATGTTGACTCAGGCATGATCCTGGCCACCAGCAGATGGTGTTGTGATGCAACACTGGCTTGTCAACTGAAGAATTACAGTGCAAAATCCGCACTTCTTACATGCATCACAGCAACACAGAAGATTAAAACTGCTTACCATCTTATACTGCACATTGTGCACAACACATGGGACGTACATTTAAATAGTAAACTAATATGAGCAATATGCTCTGCCGCTGTTAAATAAAAAAAAATACAAAATATTTACCAGACATATCACTTGTTCTGTACGTGTTTCCCCTGCTGCTGTTTAGATCCTCTCATATTTCCAGTGTTTTACTTAAAGTGCACATTCACCCCGTTCAGTCAAACAGGCGGTAGAGTCCGCAGCTTTACGGCAATCCATCTTTCCAGGAACCTGTCTGTCATGGATTAGGCTGCATACTATCAGGATTCATACTATACCGGCTAACATCTGTGGTATTTCTGACCTAGAGCTAGAAATAGACGCAGGGTTGTTGCTCTTAGACACTAAAGCACTAACAGAATGTAAATGGACTGAAAGCATCACTGCTGTGTGTGTGTTTTGTTGACAGCTGCTATACAGTGGACTTTGAATTCACTATCCAGCCTCACCTCCTCATAATAGACAAGAGGACAATCGATGTCACGGATGTTGATTTTCCTCTGACAGCCTCTCGTTTCAAATTAGACAGCTGATGTTAAACGCTGACCCCTTCAGTAGCACTCAGAGTCAAGTACATCAACGGATGTTTCCATAAACATACTACATTACCTGTTATTTTTAGTATATTGTCACCTCAAGTCCATACATGTTTGATGGTACTGAGAAAGCAGAGGCAGTGTGGGATTTCAAAAGGGAAGATCATTGTTTCCTTTTTTTTTTATACACCTTCTCTGTTGACAGTCTTTGCCAATAATGTGTTGACTAGTCTTGCTGGCAATGCTAATGTGTCACAAATCTGTATCTGTTTACACTTGTCATTTACTATTCAAAATGAATAATAGTCAGTCACAAGATCGTAGTCAGTTTTCATGAGTTCTCAAGGCGAAAACCAGCACAGTGTTTTGTTTAGGAGAAAGAGTCTCACACCAATCCTGCCACAGTGCTTCATTTCATTCACAGCTTCACTCTGACTCATGGCTTATTTTTTTTGTCTGGAATTGTTTGTGTATTACAAAAGGAGACAAAAGATGGCTTCCTTAATACAAGTCAGAGTTTCATTACTGGATCAAAAGCAAACACTGATAACAGTTCAGTAGGTTCAGTAATTAACCCTCAGCCAAACTGAAACACATTAGGCTGTCTACATTTTTCCATTCAGTGCAGGTGACCTAAAGTACAGTGAAGACCTTGGCTCAAATCTCTGTTGCCTTTAGGCATCAAGCCTAAAGTATGTGCCTTCGCTTCACACTTCACTAAAGCTAGTTAAAAGATAATTTACTCACCCCCATGAACTGATACAACAGCTTTGTCAACAAACAAATGGATTTTTAAATAATTCTCCCCCTACAATATACACTACTGTTCAAAATTTGGGGTTGACATGCCTTTTTACCATATTCACCAAGGTTGCATTTATTTATATATATTTTAACAGTACTACTGTGATATATTACAATAACTAATAATATTAAAATAACTTTTCCATTTATATATAATTTAAAATGTAATTTATTCCTTTGGCAAAGCAGTCATTACTCCAGTCTTCAGTGTCACATGATCCTTCAGAAATCATTCTAATATGCTCAAGAAATTTCATATTATTATTAATGTTGAAAACAGTTCTGTTGCTTAATTTTTTTATGGAAACTGTAATACAATTTTTCAGGATTCTTTGATGAATAGAAAGTTCAAAACAACAGCATTTATTTGACAGAGAAACATTTAGCAAAAAATCTCAAATGGGTTTATCAGCAAAAAAACAAAAAACAAAACAAAACAAAACAAAAACACAAGTGACCTTGAGCAACTTACTCAGCAGCTATATTAATTTGTGTGTGTGTGTGTGTGCTGGTAGGTTTTTATTTTATACTTTTATCCATTTATAAAACAGTCCACAAACCTCAAACAATCCACACAATCTGTTTGACAAAAGGAGACAGACTTCCTGTGTGTAGATTACAAAACATAATTGCTGTCAGTTCTGACGTTTGTGCTGTGGGTACGCTCATAGTCTCTCCAGTTTAATTAGCTTTGCCTCATATCTGCAAATAAACAGTAAAATCCCCAGTTGCTCAAACAAATAATCGGCACATCACTCAAAGGCACCCAAAAGACCACGACAGATTCAAACTATAAGCCTGCGGGGAACATTGGTGCCATCAACCTGTACGTAAATAATGCCTTGACAGATCAATACATTTTATTGTTTGCTATATTGACGCGCATTAAAATTTCTGATGTTTATGAACTGTCAAATGGTCACAAATCTGAGCTGCCAACAACAGGATGAGGACTATATCAGAACTCCAGTCATGTGTTAGCGGCCCACAGGAGAATCATAAAACTTGTTTTTTTTTCACGTTCACCTCCTCTTGTGTTGCACAGAATCCTCATAAAGGGGAAATTGAGTCTGGGTGTGGTAAAACTCTGAAGCAAAGCTTCGACTGAGCCAAAATATCCGCAGGGGATTACAGTTCAACGGCATGCGTGATAGACTTAAGTAATTAGCCGGCTAAAATTAACAGACGTATTAAACGCACACTAAGCCAAATATTTGCCTAAATATATGAATGACCTTTTGACATCCCAATTCTTTCACAAATATTCTAAATGAAATATCTGCACCTATAAATGAATTAAAAATGTGACATGGCAGTTCACGTTGAACTTTATCTTGCCAACGTCAGGCAGTTTCCTTCTTCTTGGATGTTGCGCTTCGTGCAGAAATAAATGTTATGCAGGTTAATTGAATGGATTGCTATTTAATTGAAAGTACATCATAGATAATACGTTATTATATCAGACATATCAGTACATGGAAGTCTGTGTTTCCTTATACTGTGGAACTACAGTAAGGATGCATAATTCATCACTTGGGTTCTGAGCATAAACTAGAGGGTTTCCTGAGCCCTATGGAGAGCCTGGGGCCCTTTCTGTCAGGATCTTCTGAATGAATGTAATAATGTACCATTGCTGCCCTCAAACCTCTGCGGGCGCACACAATATATTAAACGAGCAGGTTGTGTTAGCTCGGATTTATAACACTGCAATAAAGGTTTCGGAGTGAGTGAGTGGTACAGTATGAGATACAGAGGAGACTGTCAATATTGAGGCCGGAGAGGATATTTACACAGGAGCTACACTGGATACAATGACTTACTGAACTTGGCTCTAACACAAGCTCGTTGACCATCACAGCCTATGATGCCTCTGGTAAGGTAACATGGTGCAGATGCATCATAAATCATGTCTCGAACACTTCAGGGCTACTGGAGTAGAGAGCACAACAATCCTGCTGGATGTCATTTATAATTTAAAAAGCACAATTCACAAGCATCATCCACTGATGGTTCAGTTCATCTCCAAAGGAACGAGAATCGTAAAAAATAAATAAAGTAATTGAAAATAAAATAAATAATTGAGAATAAAATAAATAATTGAAATAAATAAATAAATCATCCAGGTGGATGCTGCACACTGGTGGTGGTTAAGGAGAGACCCCCCCACATGATTGTAAAGCGCTTTGGATGCACATCAATACACAATAAAGCGCTATATAGGCCTAAATGCATCATTCATCATTCATCATCAAATAAAATGTGTTTATGAATATGTGTTAGCCTTTTGATGGACTGGCAATCTGTCCGGGGTGTTTCCCCCGAGATGCTGGAATAGGCTCTAGCATCTCCACGACCCTACAGATGTTATGAGAAGTGTTTTGGTGACTGCATCGATGGATAAATAAATAAATTAAAATAAAATAAATAATACATTACATAAAACAACTAATTTAATTAAACTAAATTAAAAAATAAAATAATTAAGGAAAATAATTAAATAATTAAAGGGGTCATATGACGTTGCTAAAAAGAACATTATTTTGTGTTTTTGATGTAATGAAATGTGTTTATGCAGTTTAAGGTTCAAAAAACACATTATTTTCCACATAATGTACATTATTGTTTCTCCTCTATGCCCCGCCTTTCTGAAACACGTCGATTTTTACAAAGCTCATCGGTCTGAAAAGCGAGGTGTGCTCTGATTGGCCAGCTATCCAGTGCGTTGTTATTGGCCGAATACCTCAAGCGTGTGTCTTATTGTGATGCCATGTCCCCGCGTGACGAGACAAAAACAATAAAACCCATTATAAACGAGGCATTCTGTTTTAGGTAGACATCGTTGACTCTTAAATTTTATAAAGGATATGTCTTTGGATTTGAGACTTTAGTCTTTGCAACTTTACAGATCTTCTTTATGCACCAAGAGCTTGTAACACTCCAAAGAGAAAGGAAAAATTGAAATCGCATCACACGACCCCTTTAAGGAAGTCGAACTGGAAAAAGCAGAGACACTTTCATGCTATGAGTAAAACCTGGTATGAGTTTGCAATGCAAGTCAACAAATTTTAGTGGGTCTATGTTTTTTGACACATTTTTGAAAAAAAATTTTTTTCAAACTGATGTTGTCCCAAATGTTAATTTTGTCCTATCCACTTCAGTAAATCCATGATTCTAAACTCTCATCAAGGTCCCAGATCAGTGGCCTTGTGGTGGGAAACAAAATGCATGATGCAAATTTAACCCATTACAACTTGACTAGTAAATTGTTCACTGTGTGACTACAGTATACAATGGATTAACAGAGAAACGAGCAAACTAAACTGGGCAGGTTTAGTAGTGTTTTGTCATGTTGAGTTCAGTAAATGACAAAAGATTGCAGAAGATTAAAAAGTACAAAGATGATAAAAAATGCACAAAAAATTTATAAATAAACAATAAAGACTGAGACTGCTGATGTAAGTAATGATAGATTGTAAAGATGTTTTACATGTATCTGTGCTATAAACCATGTTCAAATATGCTGTCAAAGGCCAAAAAAAGTGAAAGTATATTTTTATATTTTTGAAAGAAGTTTCTTATGCTCACCAAGGCTGCATTTATTTGATCAAAAATGCAGCAAAAAAACAGTAATATTGTGAAATTAAATTTTAATTACAATTAGAAATAGCTGTTGTCTATTTTATTATATTCTGAAATGTAATTTATTCCATGGCAAAGCTGAATTTTTTTTCATTCCAATATGCTGATATGGTGCTCAAGAAAAAAATTTTTTTCTTTATTTCTATTATCAATGCTGAAAACAGTTCTGTTGCTTAATATTTTTTATATAAAACGGTACCTTTTTTTATAGGAATTTTTGATGAATAGTAAAAAAAGCATTTATTTGAAATATAAATCTTTTCTAACATTATAATTGTCTTTATTGTCACTTTAAACAGTCAATTTAATGTGCCCTTGCTGAATATTAGTAATAATTGATTCAATTGTATAACTAGAGGGAATACACAGTACAGCAAGCATATTGTACAATACAGTGAACATAAGACATTCCTCATAAGAAAGAAAGACACTTCTTCTTTTTAAGAAATGATGCAAGTGACTTGTGAAGAAACAGTACGTCAGTGTTGACAGATACTATAATGTCTCAGTATGTGAGTGTTTAAGGTGGACGGAGTTACACCTGCTGTCTGGGGAACAGACGTTAACCAAGAGAACAGCCCTGTAGTCACTGCCAATACACTGTGTACCATAACAAGAACCTTACATAAACACCCATCAATTTTTCATGACTCTGGAACACAGAGGAACAATACAGGAACATGTGTATAAACAGCATGTTTATATGTTTACGTGTCCATCTTCTTGTTAAATAATGAATAATGTTCAAGTGATATACATTGTATGCAAACCACAAAGTGTGAAACAATGCAGGCCTCGATATCAACATTCAACATCTGAAAGCTGCCATTGAAAGACAGTAAAGAGTAACAGTACAGTGGATGTACTGTACTGAGACACAGTGGTACCAGTCGCAAGTCTACAATGTGACAGCCAGATGAATGTATGCGGGTGCCTTAACACATGCAGACCGTCTCGCAGCTCTTCAGGTTTCAGCAGAAGTGTGTCTCCAAGCTGTAATGTCCACATTTGTTGTTACAAAACAGCACAGGTGCAGAGACCCATTAAAACAGCAGCAGCACCTGTCATGTGACACACAGTGCTGGAATGCATCAAATGTGTGACAGCATTTGGAAATTTGATCTGGGGTTTAAAGGTAAATTCACTAAATAAATGTAAATTAGGCTCAGTATTTACTAAAAAATCAACAAAATTAAAATCCTTAAAACACAGGTAAGCTGAAAATAATTTTTTATTAACCATTAACCGTTAAACTGACAACATTAAAACTCTATACTATTTTCCTCAAACTACTGTTCAGTTTGGGGGCGGTTCAGTTTGTTTTAATGTATTAAAATAAGTCTTTAATGCTCCCCAAGGTTGCATTTATTTGATAAAAAACTCAATCAAAAACATTAAAGGGGTCATATGATGCTTTTTTAAAGATCATTATTTTGTGTATTTGGTGTAACAGAATATGTTGACATGCTTTAATGTTCAAAAAACACATTATTTTTCAAATACTGTACATTATTGTAGGTCCTCTATGCCCCGCATTACAATTTAAATGAGCTGTTTTATATTTTAAAAATATGTAATTTGTAAGCTGAATTTTAAGCAGTCTTGTTAGGCCTACCTTCATAAAAAATTATAAATGTCTTTACTGTCACTTGTGATTAATTTAGTGCATCCTTGATAAATAAACATACATTTATTTTAAAAAATCTTTCAAATAAAAAAGTAAAATCAGCCATTTTACATGCTACATGTGAATTTAGGCATCACAAAATTAATGTACAGTATGGAATTGATATTAATTTTGAGATAAGGTTACTTTTATCAGTGTTAATATTTTTTTCTTTCTATTCTTAAAGATTACCTTTGATTAAGTCAGTTTAGATCATGGCAATGATAATTAAATATCCAATATTGACCAATACAGATATCAATATTACGGATACATTTCGAAATTCATAAAAACACTACATCATGAAAAAATGTTTGTGCATATTTTCTATATACCAATACGAGTAATAGCAATTGATCAAATGATGATGATAATGTGATGTTAAATGGCATAAACCATATACCTTTTAACTTTAGTAAATCGGGTGCTAGAACAAGACATGCATGTACAACCCCCGAAAATGAGTTATGTATGAGCCATCTATGTGACTGGAAGTGTCTAACAGCTGCCCTTCAGAACTAATCAACTAATCTTCGTCTCCTCAAATAACACTAAAATTAATCCAGCCATCTTCAGTCACGTCTTCGATACAGCCACTGAATGTGAACGTGACTGTAAATTCAGATGAAGATCAGATGAAGGACAGAGGGGTTCGCCTTGGTTTAGTGACCTTCCTGAGAGAGGTGGATGAGTGGTCACAGACCCTTGAGAGGTGCACACATGGTCTTTGTAATGCAAAGCAAAACCCTAATGAAAACGGTTCTGCCTCTTTAAAATGCCACTCAGTAAACAAACAGTGGATTAAAAAACTAATGCTGACAAGCACCTTTAATCTTTGTCATTTAACTAAATCTGTGTTAATTGAAAACAATATGTTCAAACCAACATTGTAAAATCAAAGGAAAATGGCATGAAATGGTCAATTACCAATTAGACTGTAAAAATGATTTTTCGAAGTAAAATAAAGATTATTGGAGTATGTTTACAAAAAAAAAAAAAACTATCTACTTCAATGTTTCACTTTTAATTCAATGTGTTACCTGCCATTTTTTGTAATTATTTGTGAAATTTAATTATTTGTTTCAATTTCTGAGTGATTTTTTTTTCAGTGCTCCCAATTCTTCTCGGTTCACTCCCTGTACCATTCTTTGCCCCACTGGAACATTGAAATTGTGCATAAAGAATCTGCTGACCTCCAAAAACCAGCGATCGGCACCACTGCTTGCAAAACAAGTAGCTTTTCCACATGGTTGTTTCTGAACAGGGACCACTCAGAGTCTTTTTGAGACTAAGGGAAAGATAGAAAGACAAAAAGGAAAAGCATTTCATGATCTGGGACAAAGCCTGGACCTGCTGTTTATTTCATTAGACTCCATTAAGAGTTCATGAGGCCAGAGAGATGGGCCAACATAGCATCACCAGGCTTCATTTAGAAAATGACTCCATATTTCAGTCTGAGGTCACCTGAGGGGACCTTCCACATGCAGATCCACATGCTGAACCTGCATAATGAGATCATTATTCGAACAGAGGCTAAATCTTTGTTTCTTTTAGATGGCTGTGGCTTCAAGATCTGGGCTGGAAACTGAAGCCATCATGAATTATGCACTTGATCATTGTTTAGGAGGACTGTCTTTGTAATGTAGGTTACTTGGATAAAACCATCTGCCAAATTAGTAATTGTAAATGGGATTGTCATCAAAGGCAAATACATAAAGATCTCAGTGAGCTACATAACACTGAGTTATACAGTGTTTGTCTAGGTTCTGTAAACAGGTGCATGTTCACGAGGCCATGTAAACACCGATCACCTGCAAAGCAAATCTGTTCACTTGTTATCTACACTCGGAGCAATTTTCAGAGATGGCTTTTAGATGTCACAATCTTTAGGACCAAGCAAATGTCAAAACGCAACCAAAGACAATTTACTGAGCGAAATGAGAAAAAGGATCAATACGGATTTTCCTTCCATCAACAAAGTCAGTGAAGCAAACTCATAAAAGTACAAGCTGCCCTTTAAAGTGTTGAATGTACTACCAGCCAAACTCCCTTAATTTTTATATTATATATATAATCAAAAACAAATAATATTACTAGTGCTGGGCAACGATTAATCGCGATTAATCGCATCCAAAATAAAAGTTTTTGTGTACAATGTGTGTGTACTGTGTATATTTATTATGTATACATGAATACACACACATGCATGTATATATTTAAAGGTGACATATCATGAAAATCTGACTTTTCCAGGTTTTAAGTGCTATAATCAGGTCCCCGGTGCATCTACCAACCCAGAAAACATGAAAAAGATTAACCCAGTAACTTTGTTTTGGTAAGCCTTTTTCTGCAAGCGTCTGAGAAAGCAAGCGCGTTTGATTTCGCTCCCTTGGTGACGTGGCAAAGGGATCTCATTAAAATATTACCATCCCTTAATCTGTAAGTTTCCACCCACGGCACCGTCGTTTTGATTTCGCAAGCGACAACGGTGTACCAGCTCTAATGCCATGGCAAAATTTGAGCAAAACATGCTAACTGTTCTGTCAGGGGGCGGGGAGCAGCAGCTCATTTGCATTTAAAGAAACAGACCCGAAAAACAATGTGTTTCTGCTTCCACTCAAAATAGGCATTTTCAGTATTGAGCTGAAACTTCACAGTTACATTCTGGGGACACCAGAGACTTATATTTTATATTGTAAAAAGGGGCATAATATGCCTCCTTTAATAAAAATATTTAGTTTATATATTAAATATATTTAAATATAATATATGAATATAAATAATATACATGTAAATATTTTAAAAATATATACTGTATGTGTGTATATACATATACACACATTATGTATATATATATATATATATATAAACATACATACATACATATACACACACACACACACACACACACATATGTATGTATGTATATATATATATATATATATATATAACAAATATACACAGTACACACACATATATTATATAAACAAAAACTTTTATTTTGGATATGATTAATTAAGATTCAGCACTAAATATTACACAAATAGGAATTATGTTGTGACCAAAGATCAATTAATTAATTAAATATATTTATATATAAATATAGTAAATATATAAAATATATTTATATATACATATAAATATAAATATAGTTTTTGGTCACAACACAATTTTTATTAGAAATTAATAAACAAATACAATTAAGAAATTTATATTAACTAGTGTATTAATTCAAAAATAAAATGTAAATTAATCACTTTTCAAATTGACATATAGACTTTAAAAGGGGTCCTATTATGTTTTTTCACTTTTTCAACTTTAGTTAGTCTGTAATGTTGCTGTTTGAGCATAAAAAAGATGTGTTGTAATGTGAAAAATAATGTTTTTCGAACAACCTAGTATGAGAGCCTGTTCTAGTACACCCCCAAAACAAAATCAAGACTTTGTAAAAGTGCATAATAAGACCCCTTTAATTGACACTTGTTTTTAAATGGAACAATACAAATTAAATTGACAAAGCATTTAAAACTCAATTTAAATTGGATTTTAAAAAGTTAATGTATTGTTTTGTTGCAATTACTTCATGTTTTTTATTTCAAACTTCAATTATTTTATTATTTTACTATTACATCTATTTTACATATAATATTATGTCACTGCTACATGAATTAAGGATTAAAAATGCCTACTTGTCAGTTTAAAAAGTAATTTATTCAGTCATATTTTAGTTATTAATTCCTTCCAGGAAGTGGTCATAAGCATAATGTTTTTTAAACAGTATTCAGTCTGCAGTTTGTATATAGGATTTTAGTATTTAAGAAATTGATGTGTATTTATATTGGTCTGCTAAACAATTTTCAAGCATTTAAGCATAAGTTTTTAGATGAAATGTGCAATGTGTCCTGGTAATACATCTATTTAAGGACAGTTCTGGTGGGACAGGTTAAATGTGTCTTCTTCGGCATTTCTGTGATCAGATCAGCCACACGGACACAGATAACACTTGACAACACAGAACTGAAATATGGCAGCCTTGCACCTGTTGAGCGGACAGGATCCCTTTACAGGCAAAGGAATCTCACTGGAGTCTGTGTGTATTCAGTCAAATGAAATCTCAGGTTTGAATTCCTCCCTACTGAATCAACAGATCACTTAAAGCGGGCTTAATCGAATCCTTAAGGCCGGATTGATACAGCCTGTGATTACGTTAACCACCCTGGCTGCTTCTCAGACACAAGGTTTCTGTCTGGATGTGTGTCTGCTTCAGTCAACCGCAGTGTCTAATTCAATCCAAACTCAATTACCCTCTCCGCTATAATGGGCTTTAATAACAGGGTTTACTTGCAGGAGAGCAGTTCACGAGAGCATTGCACTCCGAGAGAGCAGTCCTGTCATTCAAATATATAGCAGTGATGAAATCAAGTCTGCTTGTAGCGATAACACTCCGCTTTTACAATGCATTAGCATTCAAACATGCTGATATTGTATCTCTCTGCTGAGACCGTAACCACAGTTGCTGATATCCCGACAGATCATTTATAATCACACTTAACAGCACAGAGTAAGAAAAGTGAATGTGAGATGTTTCGGTAATCAGCGTTTGCTCTTACCCGCCGTACGCTCCAAAAGTGAAACTCCTCTTTCTCTGCGGCATCTTGGCTAATGGATACAGCTGAGTGAAAAACATAGAGACAGAACTCTACAGAGACACCAACACTGACTCTGTCTCCCTGGACTGACTGGGTATGTGTGTGAACGTGTGTTTTTGTGTGTAACTGTACACATGCAGCACGCTGTCCTTCTTTTCCACTCCCCTGGCTCGCTCTCTCTCACGCCTCCTTGGCAAATAAGGGACTGAGAGGGTGGCTCTGTCCACTTTTAGTCGCCCTGGTAACCGCTCCCCACTTCTCATTCATATCAGCGTTATTGTAAACAGGCAGAAATGGAGCAGTACCTAATGTCTTCATAATGTCCTTTAAAATACACTCATTACATCTCAATGAGATTTCAGGTCTGCTAAAGTAATAACAAAAAAACTGGACTGGAGGAAAAAAAAACTAAAATCTTGATATGGACCAATAGCTAATCAATTACAAAAAGGACAAACAATCACTGTAATAAGATAGATAGATAGATAGATAGATAGATAGAATACAATAAAATACAATAAAATCAAATAAAAACCTATCCAGCCCATAATAGCAAAATTACATTAAACCAATGGCATGAGTTTAATGGATCATGTATACATCATATACAGTAACTTTTAAAAATACAATTTAAATGTTGCCATCTAAAAAAATAAATTATCAGTGTATTAAAAAAATTTAATTAAATCACTTTTAAAACTGACATACTGTACAAACCTTGATTAATGCTAAAATTGTAATTAAATGAACTGCTTGTTCATTTACTCATCATTAAATGAATGCTGTAAGGTCTAATTCTCACTATTAACAAACCATTAACTATTACTTTTGTCTCAATAAATTCCTAATTTGCTGCTTATTAATAGTTAGTAAGGTAGTTGTTAAGTTTAGGTATTGGGTAGGATTAGCGATGTAGAATATGGTCATGCAGAATATGTGCTTTATAAGTACTAATAAACAGCCAATATGTTAATAATAGGCATGCTAATAAGCAACAAGTTAATAGTGATACTAAAGTGTTACCAAAAGCCCAGAACAACAACGTTGCCTCAACCAATGGCATGAGTTTTGGGGCGGGAATACCAGTTTGATTGACCAATAGCAGAAGTGGGGTGTGTTTTAGAAACCCGTTTCAAAACAATCAATTAGGGATGCGCCAATATTTAAATTCTGACTAATACAGAAAAGCCAATAATAATTTTATAGATGATTATTATTTTTTGTTATAGACCATCAATGGCCAATATTAAAAATAAATAAACAAATAATAATGTGTTGGCGGCGATAGCCTTGTGGGCAGCACACCGACATACAGTGCTGTTGTGCTATGGACATACCGAGTTTGAATCCCGACTCAAGGACCTTTCCCTGATCCCGCCCCCTATCTCTCTCCCACTTCACTTCCTGTCAGCTCTGATCTGTCCTATCATAATAAAGGTGAAAATGCCAAAAATAAACCTTAAAAAATAAATAAATAATAATGCACTAAAATTAGTGAAAAAAGAAACATATCAATAAATAAATTTAAAATAATAGTCTCTAAAAACATTACAATAAATAAAAGAAATCTCTAATATCAACTGATACGGTACCAATATATCATGCACCCTAAAATCATTATTGTTGACACTAATGGGGGAAAAAAAACACTAGGGATTGTGTCGTTCATAATAACAGCTGCTCAAACAAAAGCATTGTGTCAACTGTTGACACAGACTTGTGTTCTTTTTCAAAGTCACTTAACTATTTACCTAACGCACATACCTACTCCTCTGTCGTGAGCATAATAAATTAGCCTTGGACACAGTCAAAGGAGAAGTGTATCTGTAGGTCAGTCATTAAGAGACTTGCTTTGCACAGAAGGACTTGTGAGACAGTAAAGTCTGAGTCTGGCAGTAATGTCTCTCTGATTACTGAGCTAAACACAGCTGCTCTGCACCATGGTTGAGTTTGAGGATTTATCTGGTTTTAAGCAGTTTCGAGTCTTCTTCAACTCTCGCTGGTACATGTTTTTGTCCTTTATCAGGAGTGGATGGCACACAGACTTCCAAAAGAACGCAAAAGCTGAGATCTCTTCAGAGATAGTCCTTATCGACCCTGACGTGCTGCTCTCGAACCCGAGACGGTCCAACACATCTAGCCAGCGGCTGAAACCACACTGACAAGAGAGTGGAAAACTGCTGACTCATGGGTGAAATCCAGGTTTACGACAGCGAATTCAATAAAATGACTACTTGGCACTTTTCCACTGACTCAAAGATCTGTAAGACGAAACTCATGCACACAAAGACATCCAGTAAATGGCTTGTTTCACACCGCACACATAAACAGCACATTTTTTTGTCTATGTGGCATCCATATCAACAAGTACAACAGGTTTACATTGTGTACATAAACACTAAAGTGCTAGATAGCAGAATTGTAGCACCTATCATGTTTTGTTTGTTTAGTATTTTGGTTGTATATATATATATATATATATATATATAATATTTTTATATTTTT
>NW_015628351.1:2486362-2510867 GCF_001515625.1 Sinocyclocheilus rhinocerous
TATATATATATATATATATATATATACACACTGTATATTAGTGCTGTCAAACGATTAATCGCGATTAATCGCATCCAAAATAAAAGTTTTTGTTTACATAATATATGTATGTGTACTGTGTATATTTACTATGTATATATAAATACACACACATAGGGATGCATCGATCCGATACTCAGTATCGGTATCGGCTCCGATACTGCCATTTTCTGCCGGATCGGGTATAGGTCAGACGAGACCGATCCAAATCCGATATTGTGCGTTGGCTATACTATTCTGTTATTGTTAAGCCGCACGAAAGCACAAAAACATTATAAAGCACCATAAAGTTTTTGTGCACTATATTCCAAGTGTTCTGAATCCGTTCCAGAGTTTAATGTGAGGTAGATGCATATTTAAGTAAAGTTCTTGTAAACTCTTCTCTCCGCTGCGTCTGTCTGTCATCCTTCATTCAGCGTTCAAACTGCGTGTCGCGTTCGGTTTCGACAGTCAAGACGATGAAACTCTCTCCAAGAGCGCACAGTAACTGAGATTTAAAACTGTTAAAAGAAAAGGCTCAAACTATTGCACAGAGTTAATACACTACGCATTAATATCTCTTCACTTTTTGCTTTGAACATTTCTATGCTGCGCGCTGTGACTCTGTGTTGATTCAAGCGCATCATTCTGTGCATGGGATGCGCATAAGTGCTTCGCCCTGTATTGAGCCTTTCATATTATAATACTTTTGCGCAATGAAAGATTATTAATAGTCTTTCTTGTTCTGCCCAATCTATCATATGTTGCTGCCTCCATTACTGTACTATACATTTAAAAGAAATGTCTTTTAATTTATAGTGTATACACACACACACACACATATATATAGTTTTTCATGAATGTATTTTACAACAATACAAAGAGCAATGTAACATTTGACAAGATTTAGTCCTACACTTATTCACTTATATTTGTTCCCCACTAAATAATGTTATTTCACTAAATGTTTAGATTTTATAAAATTATTGTGCACTCATGATTTTTCTAGAATAACTTTTTCTACTGAATTATTCACTAACCTAGTTTATAATAGTATTTTTTTCATAGATTATGATTACATATTTTTTCAGTAGTTATTTTTCTTTAAAATGAAGTTGTCTACATTTAGTAGATTTTTATCACACAAAACAGTGATGATCAGGTCAACACATTGAGGTGTAGAAATTCTACGTTGTGAATTGAAAAACTGTGCTGGTATCGGATCGGTATCGTATCGGCTGATACTCAGAATTTTTGGTATCGGATAGGATTGGTTCTAAAAAAATTGTATCGATGCATCCCTTCACACACACATACAGTATATATTTAGAAAATATTTACATGTATTTACATGTATATATTTATATTCATATAATTTATTTATATATAAATATATTTAATATACAAACATAACATATTTTTCTTAAATATATACATGTGTGTCTATTTATATATATGTAATAAATATACACAGTACACACACATATATTATGTAAACAAATACTTGTATTTTGGATGCGATTAATCGTGATTAATATGTACAGTGGGTACGGAAAGTATTCAGACCCCCTTAAATTTTTCACTAAAGTATATATATATTTATGTATATATAAGTTTAATATATTATATATAGTGTTTTAATTATATATATTTTTTTATTGTTTTATGTGTATCAATATAACATTACATATGTATATATCACACACATATATACATACTTGCAGCTGCCTATACATGCCGTGTGAAACGGGAGCAAAGTCCTCAATTCAAATCTAACTTTCTAGTGACTGACTAGCCAACCAAATGAAATGGATTTATCTACCTACAGAAAGTCCCACTACATGAAAGCCCTGACATGTGCCATGATATATTGTCAATCCATCTGCAGAGTGGACAAGCTGTCCTCATTGACTCAGATGGCTGCTCTCAACTGAAAGACATTTGCTCTTGGGGAATAAACTGCCAGGTAGACATTGATCAAACCAGAATACTGTTTACGCAGCTCTTATTTTTTTGCTTCGGACCACCGCTGTTCATCATTTCAAGGCTTGAGACAGACCCAGATGCTCCACAGAGAATGCTTATTGTTTGAGGGGCAAACTGAGGCCATATCAGTCACATTTCAAACAAATGAACGTGGCAGGTCCCATTCACAAGCCAATAAACCCTAACGTCCTTTACAGCACCTGAGCAAATGGAATTTTCAACAGTGAGACCAAGGAACTAATATGAGCTTTGAACTTGTAACATGTTGGTGAAGACAAAAGTCAGAGTCAAGGCCAAAATTCATAGGCTGTAGTCCGAAAACTCCTGTAATAACAGAGAGGCTCTGAAAAATACAGCTCCATCAAAGATCTGTTTTCAGCTGAAATGAAAAAGTGTAGACAGTGGTGTAGTTGTTTATGAGCTGTTGATGCTATGGCGTGAAAAGGTTCAGCCTGCTTCCCTTCAGACGGGAGGGTTAATTACACCATAACATTTACTCTGTCTCATGATAAACACCTTGCTTATGGCCATAGCATATGAAATTGGTTTGGCCGATGCTAAGACTATATTTCAAATGGAGAAGAGTTGATTTAATGGGGGCAGGTATTTAAAAAGTAATTGTGCTGGAAATAAACTACAGCTTATCGTCGCCTGCATTTCATTTTTATCAGACTTTCACACTGCACTTCAGCCATGCTAAAGCAAGATTACTTTCTGTAAATCTTTACTCATAAAACTCTTTTATGGGTGTCTGGAGCTTGTTTCAGATGGGGAAAAAAATCAAACAGAACTACTTTTCACAGGCAGTCATGGGCTTGTGATGTTTAAAGAGGCCGTAGATGTACTAGGAAACGTTTAGAAGTGTCCACATGACCCCACGTCCCAGCAAGGGAAGCAGACATGGCCTCCTGCACACTGCACCCTTTCACTGGAGCTCAGTGCACCACTGCAGACACACTGAGAAAGAGACGGTTGTTCAAGTACGCCATAAGCTTACCTAGAAAAACTGGACTCACATGGAAATAAGTTATTTAAAAAAACAAGAAACTTAAAGGGGCCACAAACTACCTTTGTTTTTTATTTTGCACTGTTCTCTGAGGTCCACTTATCATGTTATCGAGATTTTTACATAAAACAAACATTATAATTTAGAAACAATAGGCTATTTTCTATCCTGTTTTGCTTCATGCAGATATTTTTTATGTAGCATAATTGCAGAAAGTTAAGGTCAGACTATTCTGTTTTTGCTTAAAAATTTGAAATTATACAATCTACTTTAAATCAAAAACTGCTCGTGCTGCATGCATGTAGCAACCTTTATTTATTTTATTTTGTTTTTTAATTTAAAATGCAGTGGTTGCCTTAAATTTTTTATATGACTAGATTTATTTAATTTGTGTTATTTATCTGATTTGGAATTCATTTTAAAATTTCTATTTAGTTTTGTTATTTATTTCAATTTCACAAAGAAATATGCAGAATTTTGTCTGAGAAATAATAAAAGGACACATAACGGTTTCAATATCTACAACAAAATTGAGAGTTCTGTTAAGGGCCGTCGCTAGGAGTTCGGGGCCCTGTGCACTGAATTTGCCCCCCTCCCTTCAAAATCACATTCAGTTGCACAGGATTGTGGGATATCAAAGGCAGCAAAGAATATATATCAATGCTGCCTTCAAAAAGTGATCAGATGCAGGTATCTCAGTAGACAGGATGTGAAATGATCATCGAATTTAGACATTCCTTGTTGCCTTCCTACTTCCGTATATGCTGTCTGTGGAAGCAGCATTTTTCAGCTTTTGGACATAGCATATGAAACTGCTTTTGATAATGAGGTTCAGCTGGACTAGACACAAACAGGTCTGGTTACTGCCAACCCTTTTCAATTAAATCAACACTTAAAAGGAACCTAATAACAGCATGAAGTTGGTTAAAAGGTCTTACCCAGTAATGTTGGCACACTATGCCAAACATGACCTAAATTCCAGAAATGACGAGGAAGATAATTGAAATACACCAGTCTGGAAAGGGTTACAAAGCTATTTCAAAGGCTCTTGGACTTAAAAAAAAAAAACACAGTAAGAGCCATTATCTCCAAATGGAAAAAACAATAGCAAACCTTCCTAGAAGTGGCCGACCTTCCAAATTTCCTCCAAGAGCACAGCGACAACTCATCCAAGAAGTCACAAAGGACCGAAGGACAGCATAGAAGGAACTGCAGGCCTCTCCTGCATTGTTAAAGGTCACTGTTCAGGACTCCACTGCCTGAAAGACACTGGCCAAAAATGGCATCCATGAAAGAGTGGTGAAGCGAAAACCACTGCCAACACAGAAGAACATAAAAGGGGTCACATTTTTATTGTTTTGTACTGTTCTCTGAGGTCCACTTATAATGTTATCAAGATTTCTACATCAAAAAAAGCATAATTTAGAAGTAATAGGCTATTTTCTGTCCTGTTTTTGACCCCCTCATCAGAACGCTCCATTTGAATAGGCGTGGTGGATTGTAGACTCGGAAGTAAATGCCCACTGCTATGATTGGCTTAAAGTTGTGAATGTTTGACGCCTACATCATTCACAGATGGATGCTGCTGATTTAGGTTAAAATGCATAAATACTCATTACATATCAGACGATCTGTAATACAGACAAAGCAATAGTGACCACATAATAAAAACAGTTTCTCACACTTGTGTGGTGTGACATTACTTTTGAATCCAATATAGTCGGCACAGCATCGTCTTTTAGTTTCAGCTTTTTAAAAAATCCTTCGTCGAATTGTGCCTTGTTTTCAAATGAATACATGGTAAAATAAAGTGAACAAATGACCAAGTTCTTATTGACACGGTCTAGAACACTGGAACACTGCCACACTATTACGTCATAAAATGGCACATTCCACAACCTGCCATTTTGGCAGATTGGCTTCAATAAGTTGTTTTTAGACTAACGAGAACGTTTTGAGTTCTGAAACTTACAGGATGTTTTTATAGTACAATGACCTCTTAAATGTCAAAAGATCAAAGGAGTTTTGATTCTTCAGTTCATGACCCCTTTAAGGCTCACCTGAATTTTGCCACCTTGATGATCCTCTCATAAATACAGTACACAGACATTACAGACACACATTACACACTTTCTGTCAAGTTTACTGTTAGAATGCTAAGAAGAGGCATTCTCTAAAACAGATTCATAATTCATAACTCCCTTTAATTCACTTTCTCAACAGACTCTAGATCTCTCTCTTCCCAGGAAACTCCTCGCTGGATCAATGACCTGACTAAGTGACTGTTTATGGGCATCTTCCATGCCCATCGATTTCAGTGCCATGAAGAGAAATCTATTATAGTAATAATGGATGCCTGGTGCCACGATACTCCTGTGCCAGCTAGACCAGACCTACAGCCAAAGGCTGATGCACAACCAGAGTTCATTTCTCTCTTCTGAGGCTGAAAGCTCAATCCTTCTCTTTCACACAGATATATGCCTCATATATCAATATCAATGTATTTATGTTTGTAAACACATTTGAAGAAGTGTCAGTTGCACAATCTGTTCAGGGCAACACTGGCACCTACTGGCAGATCATGAAACTGCAAGGAAAAGTGATGTGTGTGTGTGTGTGTGTTGGCAGCTATTAACTCTCTCAAAAATAATAAGTCCCCTGGCAATGATGGCATCCCTGCTGAGCTCCTTAAACAAGGTGGCTACCTGTGTACCAGGATGATCCATCAATACATCCTGCAGGTCTGGGAACTGGAGTGTGTCCCTCAACAATGGAGAGATGTCAATATTGTCACTCTATACAAAAACAAGGGTGAAAAGTCTATCTGCAGCAACAGTCGAGGTATATCACTACTGGCAGTAGCAGGCAAGGTCCTGGCAAAAATCATGTTATATCGGCTGGTGGAGAACCTAACCAAACATCTGTTACCAGAGTCACAGTGTGGCTTCAGGAAGAATCCAATGGAGAGATACCAATATCGTCACTCTATACAAAAACAAGGGTGAAAAGTCTATCTGCAGCAACAGTCGAGGTATATCACTACTGGCAGTAGCAGGGAAGGTCCTGGCACAAATCATGTTATATCGGCTGGTGGAGAACCTAACCGAACATCTGTTACCAGAGTCACAGTGTGGCTTCAGGAAGAATCAGAGTACTGTGTACATGATTTTCACAGTTAGACAGCTTCAAGAAAAATGTCGTGAACAGTATCAGGACCTTTTCATGGCTTTTGTTGATCTCTCCAAAGCTTTTGATACAGTGAACCGAGAGCTGCTCTGGGACATTCTAACAAAATTTGGTTGTCCAAAAAAATTCTGTAACATTTAGTCACAGTTCCATGAAGGAATGGTAGCTCGTGTGACCATAGGTGGTCAGGAGTCAGAGCCTTTTAGTGTACGCACTGGAGTAAGGCAAGGATGTGTGTTGGCACCTGTACTTTTTAACATCTGCCTCCTATGTGTCACAAAGCTCCTGCATGCTAAACTTGAAGGCAGCAGTGGGATCACTGTTGACTTCAGGCTGGATGGAATCCTCTTTATTATCCAAAGGTTCCAGGCCTCTACCAAGGTCTCAGCAATGCAGGTTCTTGAGTTGCAGTATGCCAATGAAGCTGCTGTGAAGACATACAGCAGATTAGGTTTGTCAGTCAATACTGCTAAAACTGAAGTGCCATGTCAGTGGAAGCTCAGCCCTCCACCCACTATGCCTGTTTTTACAATAGAGAAACAACCACTTACAATAGTACCATCCTTTAAGTATCTGGGCAGCATTGTATCAGAGGACTGCAATCTCGATGACGAAATTGAAAATCGGATAAAGCAAGCCTCTGTAGCCATTGGCAGCATTCGACGTAAGGTCTTTCAAAATGTGGAAGCTCAGCCCTCCACCCACTATGCCTGTTTTTACAATAGAGAAACAACCACTTACAATAGTACCATCCTTTAAGTATCTGGGCAGCATTGTATCAGAGGACTGCAATCTCGATGACGAAATTGAAAATCGGATAAAGCAAGCCTCTGTAGCCTTTGGCAGACTTCGACGTAAGGTCTTTCAAAATAAGCACCTTCAATTGTTTACTCTAGTTACCATATATGAAGCTGTTTGCATTACCGCTCTTCTTTACAGCTGTGAAGCCTGGGTTATATATAGCCTCCACCTAAGGTTGCTGGAGCGTTTCCATATAGGGTGTTTGCAGCAAATTTTGGGGATTACATGCTATGACCGTGTACCCCATTTTGAAGTGCTTGCCAGGACAAACTGTAAGAGCATGGAAGCCACAATCACTGAGCATCAATTATGCTGGCTTGGGCACGTTATTAGATCGTTTGCCACGTCTAATCCTTTATGGTCAGCTCCATCAGGGCCGCCGTTCCTCAGGGGGTCCGAAAAAAAGCGATATAAAGACCAACTTAAAACATCGTTAAGGAAGTGCCAAATTAATCCCTCATGCCTGGAAGAATTAGCAGCAAATCGCACCACCTGGAGACAGCTCTGTCACTCAGGAATAGTGCAGCTGGAATCAGAGAGAAATAAAAGGAAACAACAAAAAAAGACTAAGGAGACACACAGCCATGCCTGCCCCTACAAATTCTGACTTTATTTGCCCATCCTGTAATAAAATTTGTGGATCAAGGATAGGGCTCTTCAGTTATCAAAGGATACACCGCAAATGAGGACAAAGGTCATCATCGGATACGATGGACTACCAGAAGAAAGTGTGTGTGTGTACTTGTTTATGCTACATTGTGAGGACCAAATGTCCCCACAAGGATAGTAAAACCTGAAATTTTCAACATTGTGGGTACCGGCCTGCAGTCCCCACGAGGGAAAAAAAATATTAAAAATAGTAAATGATGTTTATCTGAAAGTGTAACAATGCAAATAGGTTTTCTGTAAGGGGTAGGTTTAGGGTTAGGGGATAAAACATATTGTTTGGTCGGTATAAAAGTAATATAAGTCTATGGAAAGTCCCCACAATTCACAGAAAAGTGTGCTAAATTATACTCTCTGACTCAGCTTTAACATGCCCATGAACTACCAACAGTCCGTTCCCTGGCCATCTGATGTATTTTACACACAAAACTGGAAAGCACTTTCTCAATCTGGCAAACTGTAAACTAACAAACTGTAATATGACTGGCTGGCTTCCAACAAGCACTTTTGAGGATGAATATCCTTATACAGGTCAAAAATAGATAAATAAATAAATAAAAATTCCAATATTATTGTATAAAAGTAGTGTATGAAAGCAACTCTCTTTTCTAATATGTATGTCATGAGACAGCATGACACAGCATGTGTTAGTCTCTCTAGGCTACACCCTCACTAACAAGACTGAACAAACTTGAGAGAAAAATAAAGAGAGGAGGACAGAAAGACAGAAGAAGAGAGGTTCCTGCAGGTTAAGCATGTTTTCTACTGTCTGGACGGATAGATAGAGTACTGATGCACAAATATTCTACTACTGGACATTTTTGATATTATTGGTATTTTTTTAGTAGTATTTCACCATAATCCTGTGGTTCATGTTAAAGCTTTGCAAGTTCACAACATGCAATGAAGCATGAACAAATTATCCAGTGACTGATATAGGATTAATGTCTTGTCATTTCCTCAATGTATTAATTATGCTGTTGGAGCTGCTGATAATTGTTGTTTAGTGATGAATGACTTTTTACTAAATGAGGCTCTTTTTTTGCAAGTTGGTATTTTCTTAAGATGGCAGTTCATTTAAACCCATATATAAAAATGAAATAATGATTTTGAATTAATTAAATTGTAAAAAGAGTAAGTAGTTTAATGGATTAACTGCACTAGCAGTTTCAAATGACCTAAACAAAGTATTGCTGAATTCAATTAAGACAATTGCTTAAAAACTCAAATTTTCACACATTTTTAATTAATAAATTAGTTTCATGTATTTTTAACTTGCTGTCCTTGATATTATCATGCCGCATACTGCAGGATATCAAGTAAACAGCAAAAATAGCATCTTTCGTGTCCAGTGAGACCACACAGAAAGTCATACGTGTAGTATCTCGCAAGGTGTCCAGCAGAGAGAGAGCTGTACTTATGTATCACAGCAGAGCTAAATGACTTTCTTTTCTGTGTGATGCAGCAATACACCTGGAGCTTCCAGGGATGCCTTATATAACTCAGCATATCGGTGCACATTCATTCAGAGCACACTGTACAGACTCGCACTGCCATAACAGCCAAGCACTATGCTGTCTGTGCATGACCACGGAGTATGTGGATGGATTCTCTGAGATACATGAATGCAAGATTCAGAAGAACAGAAGAACATTCAGCTCTAAGAGCATGTGGAAAATAAATGCAACCTTAATAATAAATGACAATAATACTGTACTCCGATAATGAATAACTGACTGATTTCAGTCAGCTCATTATTTCTTCTTAGCAAATTATTTACTGAAAATTCTGTCTGGTTTGTGTGTGTGTGTGTGTGTGTGTGTTAAGGGTATTCCAATTCTGGCCGATACTTATTGTCATGTTATGGCTGATAACCAGTAAATAGCCAGTATTAACATTTTACAGTATTTTGTTTAAATTAAAAACACTAAAAACTAAAATCAGTCATTTTAAATCTGAATTTAGGGATCACAACATTATACTTTACAGTATGAAATATGGATATTCATCTCGAGATTGGCTAAAGATTACATTTAATAGTGTTTTAAAGGTTAACTTTAAGTAAGTGTTAGATGACAGCATAACTAATATGAATCAGTGTTGTTAAAAATATAAAGTTTAGATGAAAAACTTAAAATAAGAAATGCCTTCCTTGCAACTAACTGAAATAAAAGTGCTAAAAAAATTATATATATATATATGTATGTAAAATTATATTTAAAATAAATGAATAAATGTAGATATAATAAATTTTATTTTTAAAGAGAGAGCGAGATCCTGTGTTTTATATACAGTATATATATATGTGTGTGTGTTAAAATATTATATATGACAAAAGCACATAAAAATAAAAGCTATATAATAAATTAATAAATATTTTAATGGCATATAATAATGCTAAAATTACAATGGTATGAACGTAAAATTTAGGAATGCACAGTTAAATATCAAGTATCTAAGTCTGCATCTGACTGCATTTGATCTGATCATAAATAAGACATTTCAATGTCATGTTGAAAAATTAAAAAACAAACAAACAAAAAAACTTTGAGGAGAATCTTGTCTGAAAAATTACAGATTTACCAACAACTTTCAAAACTTAAAACAACTTGCCCTTATAACAGTCTAGAAGTATGCCCCAACTTGCACTCTGTAAATTCAGCAATTTCTCTGCTCTACTTTGAAGGACATAAAACAATCAAATTCTAAGAAAGAGAGACAGTTAATAAGTTTGTGGGGTTCAGGAGAGTCTAAGACAAGATACAGGCAAGTGTAAAAAGCCAAGCGAATATGCAGGGAAGACACATCCTGCTGGACTGTCCATCACAGAAGCCCGCCAGTAGGTCTTGGCTCTCGTGTAAGTGTCATCTTAATGAATCATTCAGTAAAAGCAGGCTCTTCAGCTCAGCAAGAAAGGGCATTAAGTAGAAGCTATCTGTCATCCAGTTTATCCAGCTTTCTCCTCACCTACTGTGACTTTTCTGCCTGGGAAGCTTTCCAAAATAAAATGACAACATTTCTTTCAGAGCTCTGAAGACTTGGAGCACTGTTCTTCTTGCGATCCCTTCTGCAATCCATCACTATTTTTTTTATCAATTATATATAGACTCAAATGCCAGTAACTGCTAATAAATATTCAAAAAGTGCACAAATTTACTGTAGGTACCCACCATGAATATGATCCATATATTTAAAGTTATTAATTTTAGCATATATTTTGGGTCTTACTGTGAATTATTCATTGGTGCACAATATTTCAAGTTCCCTTTCAGTCGGTCACTCTCGACGTCACGTCGGATGACCGACGAAATTGGGATCTCGCTTAGAGAGACCAATCTACTTCGAGTGTAAACTGAACGAGCCAATGCACATTGGCATGCGATTATTGCATCCAGCTGCCGCTGATCACAGCGTGAGTATAAGTAGGCAGCAGATGCAGCGCATATTCAGCTTTTCGCTGAGGAGCCGAGCGATCACATCGTTCTGCTCCTGACTACTCTACTGAGAGAAGAAGACTGAACGAGTTCAGCGCGCTCTTGGAGAGCTCTTCGTGTTAGCGGTATGGCGCTTCAGCGGTGGTGGTTTCCCTTGTCGAGTGGGTTGCACACATCAGGCTGCACTACCCCGTTTGTGTTGCAGATGATCATCTCCCCTGTGCGCCTCAGAATGCTAAAAGAGCTTTTTCTCCTAGAAGAGCAATTTCGGGTGCGTCTTTTTAAAGACTACGTTGCGTGGCAAACTTGACGTTATGTCTTTGTAAAGACGATGTGGGTCTTGCTATAGACAACGTATCACCCGAGCGTTTCTGGATGCGGTCGTTACCTGGCGCTGGGTGATGGTCACGATCGCTGCCTCACGTGCCTGGGCATGTAGCACGCTGAGGTGGCGTTTGTGGATGAGTCATCTTCTCATTACAGGAAGATGATCATCTCAGAGTGGTGGGCGAAGCTCCGTTTCCTCAAGGGGCGGATTTCCGTTGCCTCTGCCTTGATCTAGTTCTCCTCTTGGCGGCAGCCAGGGGGGGCTACTTCAGGCAGTACGCATGCCAATGTGCATTGGCTCGTTTAGTTTACACTCGAAGTAGATTGGTCTCTCTAAGCGAGATCCCAATTTCGTCGGTCATCTGACGTGACGTCTCCGTTCCCTCCTTCAGGGAACGAGGGTTACCATACGTAACCGAGACGTTCTTTTCATCTCCTCCAAACACCTGTTCCATTTGGAAAAAAGTCAAATAATGCAAGTAAAATGGGTTGCAATGCTGTTTAGAATTGAGTTTAAATATAACAGATGACAGCAGCTTTGGAAAACAAAGCATGCAAATATCTCACATTTGGGATATCTCATGTTCCCTGCGACTCAAATTATATATGAATTGCAAGTAAATGCTAATTAATCTCGAATATTAATCTTCAAAAAGTTCCCAAATTTATGATGCATATATTTAAAGTTATTACTTTTTACTTATATGTTTTGGGTCTTACTGTGAATGGTTCATTGGTGCACAATATTTCAAAAGAACATCAAGTTCTTTTCATCCCCTCTAAACATCTGTTCCACTCGGTAAAACATCAAATAATGCAAGCAAAATGGTTTACAATACTGTTTTATGGTGGCAGATATAGCAGATAACAGCAGCTAAGCAGTGAAAACAAAACTTGGGAATATTCCTCCAAGCAATCACAACAGAATGTCAGATTGTTTTATTTTTCAAAAGAGTGAAGATGACATCAGTGCTGAATACGTGGCTCCAATGGTCACTTCAGCAAATAAACAGAATAAGCTTTTGCACTGAGCATATGTCAACAGGCATTCTGCAGCCAACAAACCCATTCAATTAATGAAGCATTTGGCATTTTTAACCAGCAAAACAGCACATCTCAAACAACAAAGTGCTTTGCTGGCAATTAGATGGGCAATTTAATTTCTTAAAATGCCAATGCTACATAAAGCAGTCTGTTTGTTTGCCAGCCTGCAGAGTAAAATGCCTAACTAAATCTTCCACTTAAAATGTGACAAGAACTCACAGAGTTAAACTGTGTCAGAACAAATTGATAATGTCAGATAACTTTGATAGAAAGGTATGTAATGGATTACAATCAACCAAAAATTCAGACAACTGTTAGTATGACAATATTTACACAACTATCAATACTTTGTTGACCAATTACAGAGCAATGCTTAATTTTCTTCAGTCTGTGGTGTAAAAAGTTTGCATGAGCAATTAAAGAAAAAACACTTAAGCAAAACATGGTCAGGTCAAAGTGTCTGAATAATTTTTGGTCCCAAATTTTTTATACATTTTACTGGTAGTCCATTGTATGAAGAATTTTTGGATATAATATGTAACAGTTTACTTTGTTTTGCTATACTAACAATGCCGGCTGTTCTGACTCACAGACTGTAAGTACGTTTTTTATATTTAAAGAATTTGCCACTGATGATTCAAACGCGAGTTTTGAGCAGTGTAGAGTAGCACTTGTTTTTTGTCTGTTCTCCGATCACAAATACAGACATGGTTTTATGTTTATGTGGCGCGATGCAACGCAATGCGTAAAAAGAAAGTATAAGCCATTATAATCCGTAATTATGTCCCCACTGGATGCAACAAATGCCTCGTTTATAATGGGTTTTAATATTTTTGTCTTGTCGCTCCGGCCGGACAGGGAATCACAATTTGGTAAGGGGCGTAACATTTCCGTCACACGCTTGAGGTATTCGGCCAATCACAACGCACTGGATAGTAAAAATTTACGTGTTTCAGAAAGGCAGGGCATAGAGATAGAAATAATAATGTACAGTATGTGGAAAATAATGTGTTTTTTAAAACTTAAACCGCATAAACATTTAATTACACCAAATACACAAAATAATGTTCTTTTTAGCAACATCATATGACCCCTTTAAGACATAACCGACAGTTTTTTCAAGGATACTCTCTAAGATGGGTATTTGACATAATTTTGTATGTATTTGTCGGTACAAGAGCAAGAAGAGGCAAATTTCGGTGTTCAAGCGCTTTGAGACGTGTCTCTCTGCGTATGCCTTGTGCGCACAGAACACCGCGCGCGGGTGCTGAATTGGGCTTTTTCACATCTTTTTCTGTTTGCATGTTTAAACTGCGATTTGTATTTGTTCGTTCATGTGCAGGAGACGCGAAGGAGAGCCAATGCGTAAAAAGACAGTATAAGTCATTATAATCAGTAATTATGTCCCCACTGGATGCTACAAATGCCTCGTTTATAATGGGTTTTAATATTTTTGTCTTGTCGCTCCGGCCGGACAGGGAATCACAATTTGGTAAGGGGCGTAACATTTCCGTCACACGCTTGAGGTATTCGGCCAATCACAACGCACTGGATAGCTGGCCAATCAGAGCACACCTCGCTTTTCAGACCGATGAGCTTTGTAAAAATTTACGTGTTTCAGAAAGGCAGGGCATAGAGATAGAAATAATAATGTACAGTATGTGGAAAATAATGTGTTTTTTTAAACTTAAACCGCATAAACATTTAATTACACCAAATACACAAAATAATGTTCTTTTTAGCAACATCATATGACCCCTTTAAGACATAACCGACAGTTTTTTCAAGGATACTCTCTAAGATGGGTATTTGACATAATTTTGTATGTATTTGTCGGTACAAGAGCAAGAAGAGGCAAATTTCGGTGATCAAGTGCTTTGAGACGGGTCTCTTCTGCGTGCGCCCAGTGCACACAGAACACCGTGCACGGGTGCTGAATTTGGCTCTTTCACATCTTTTTCTTTTTGCATGTTTAAACTGCGATTTGTATTTGTTCGTTTAGATGCAGGGGGACGCGAAGGAGAGCTCGGTTCGATGTTGCTGTCCGTGAGATGCGGCTCTCTGCGTGCACACCGAACACGGCGCGCGAGTACTCAGTTGAGTTTTTCCACATCTTGTGTTTGAATGCTTTAAACTCTTTTGAATGCTTAAATTGGCAAGGTTTAAAAACACATGCAAATGATCAGCTTTCGTGACGATGCACAGCAATTGCCCGTCAACTGTCCTGAGCATCTTTTTAGGCTGGCCTCAGCCAGAGATTGCCGGGGGGCCCCCTTAGCCGTGGGCCCCTATAATCGTCACCACCTTTCACCCCACTAGCGACGGCCCTTGTTCTGAATTAGGATTTAATGCTGGTTTGGAGTGAGCTAACCACTACAGTGTTCCTATTAGAGAACATGGAGTCATGTAGAGATGATATGTAGCTTTAATGATTTCTCTGATGGACATGCAAGGTTTCTAAAACAATAAAGAATAAAACAATTAAAAACTGAATCACTGAAATTATCTTCATGTCACAATAAAGTAAACAACATAGCTCAGCATTATAAAATATCCTTTTTTGCTAATACAAGTTATAATAATCGTCATCTTACACATCAAAGGACCAATGTCACATATTACAGCGTGCAACTCATGTGCAGTAATCAGTTTGCGGTAATATAAATGAATTAAACTGGTAAACAGTTTCTGCTACAAATACGAACACAATTCAACAATATAACAATGCAAATAACACTAAACTTACTTTGTCCGTCACTCATACAACATCCCTATAATGCGAGCAATCAAACAAAGTCTCCAGTCAGAATGCCTGATGCAACACTAGAGCGCAATGCTCGTAATCAATTTACTCAATGTCCGTATCGGGGTAATTTGCATAACTCTGTTCCGTACAGCGCCTATTACGTGCGCATCTCCGTCACCGGTGCAAACATGGAGAATTCTGAACAGCCCTGATGCTATATATATATAGCATATATAACACAGATCAAAACGTGTGGAAAAAAGCAAAGGGTGCAGTTTCATCCAAAGCTTGAATGACCCAATGTGCTTTAAAAAAATTTTCTTTAAAACAAACACAAAACCACAAAATCAATTTTCCATCAACAAACAGCAAGTTAATCCTGCCGTTAAGCCACTTCCTGTTCAATCTAGAGGCTCAGATCTGCTAAAAGTAGTGTTTATAGCTGAGAGGCATTCTCCACATTTGATTTTTTCATTTGTGTTATCCCTGCTATAGTTTATTCTATATACAGAGAACATATCGGCAACCATCAACCAACAAATCAAAATGCTAGTTCTTGAAATGAATGTTACTGTAGGTTTCCTTTAGAAAATGTAATTTTTACTAAATAGGCCTAAATGACCTACATCCGTTTTTCAGAGATTGTAAAAGGGAGAGTTAAAAAAAAAAGAACAAAAAGACTTCCAATTATTCCAATTAAAAGCCAATTATGGTATGCTTAAAATCTGAATAAGCAATTAGGAAGTAACTGTGAATGTGTTTAAATCCCCTTTTATAACAAACAGCTACAATATTTCAACTAGCAACCTCTACAGCAGTTTTCTTATCAGACACTGATTTATAGAGCTCATTCCAGATGTTAAGCATCTAGCAGAAACTGGCAAGGTGCCATAAAACATTTATCAAAGGAAGACCAAGTGTTCTCAGAAAGCACCATAAATCACTGCAATATAGAGAAACAGATGTATGGCCTGAAAAGAACGATAATCACGTTAACCATCAGCCTGCCGGACACTTGCATATAGTACGTCCATTTTTCAAAGTTAAAGTGTTAATGGCTGGGATTTATAAACTACATAATCACAAGGGCCAGTTAAGGCTACAGTATGTGTGCACTGTTCTTTCATTCAAAAGCTTTCCTACCAGATTTCAGCCTACCACTTCAGGTCCCTCTGGAAAGATCCAGCAGCCAATTAGCAGAAGCCCTGAGGCTGCTTGATTCATCTCAGGCAGCATCCAGGGTGACAGATCTATTCCTGCTTAAAGCTCAACTCTTATGAAGAGCAAGCTACTGCAAACTCATACATCACCTAAAGCAGCAATATTCATCCAGCTGTCCTAACAGAGCCTGCGAATCTGAGGAATCTGAGGTCTTGTCTCTTAGATGAGCATACAAACATGGCAGAGTGCTGAGTGGCAGACAAGCCTTTTATCTGATGACATGCTGAGCTGTTAAAAGGGACATGGCAAGGTCTCTTCTCATGGAAATATGTCAGTATATATAGATTACCAAGTAACGCTCTACCACTAGTTACCAAGACCCTGGCCGTAAAAAAATAAATAAATAAATTATATATATATATATATTGGATCCGCACGTCTCACGTCTCGACAGCCCCGTAACATTAAGTCTATTGTGTATGCATATTTCTTGAACGCAACATGAACACAAGGATCCCATATGTGGAGGTCAAACTCAGAAAATGGACAAATGCTCCTGCTTGTTCTGTTTTGACACATCATTCCCACAAGATTAGGGAACATTTACATTTGATCAACAGAATGCGAAAGATCTCAATCCCTCAAAGGCAGACACAGCTCTGTGTTCCTTTATTTTAACCTTGAAAGGTGATTTTTAAATGAGGGTTTCTGGGATCATAGCTCACTCAAAAAAGGCCCAACAGAGATGTGTGAACCAAGCTTTGGCCTTTCACTAAAAGGTGTCGCATAACTTTGTCTGTCATAATCATCGTAATCATAATCATTTTTAGCAACTATTTCTTATGAACCTGACCCCTGTTCAGCATGATTAAATTCTTAAAAAACCTTGATCCACCGAACATACTGTATTAACCTCAGCATGAATACAAGCACAGTGTGAAAATGGGGGAAGAAAAGACTACATAAAACTGTTTTTCAACGTTCAATTAAATCCATCGCCAACATGTCTTTTAAGTCCATAATCCATATCAGAAACCCCACTGCTGGTGAAAATAACAGCAATGATCCTTTACTTTGAGGTTCACCAGGCTGCAAACCAGCAGATCTAACACAACCAGCCTCCCGGTGTTATCTTTTCCCTCTGGAGCCATATGAAATGGGGATAAAAATGGTGTAAAGTACAATCAGAACACAACAGATCACACAATGTGTCCTTATTATACACCATACACGTATTTCCACATCTATTGTCAGTCTCAGACAGCACACCCACAGTCTATTCTCTGGCCATTTGATACCTACTTCATACAAAACAGCAAGAGCTACGGTTTTCACAAAATGTTTTCACAACTGTTCAACATTGATAATAACAAGAAATGTTTCTTGAGCACCAAATCAACACATTAGAATGATTCCTGAAGGATCATGTGACACTGAAGACTGGTGTAATGGCTGCTGGAAAAAAGTTTTTTTTATTTATTTTTTCCATCACAGGAATAGCCTAAATTGTATTTTAAATAGTGCTGTCAAACGATAAATCACGATTAATCGCATCCAAAATAAAAGTTTTGTTTACATAATATATGTTTGTGTACTGTGTATATTTGTTATGTATATATAAATACACACACATGCATGTGTATATTTAAGAAAAATGTTGTTTATATATTAAATATATATTTATATAAATTATATTAATATAAATACATAAATGTTAATACATGTAAATATTTTCAAAATATATACTGTATGTGTGTGCATTTACATATACATCATAAATATACACAGTACACTACACACACATTATGTAAACAAAAACTTTTATTTTGAATGCGATTAATCGTGATTAATCGGTTGACAGCACTAATTTTAAAATATATTCAAATAGAAAAAAAGTTATTATAAATTTATTTCGCAATATAACCGTTGTTTGTGTATTTTTGATCAAATAAATGCAGTTTTGGTGAGACTTCTTTAAAAACATTAAAATAACCCCAAACTTTTGAACAGTTGTGCATAATTTGTTTTGTTTCCATAGATATGGATGCAACAATATTGAAATTCTGGTCGAAACCGCTAGGAATTTTATGTTGCAGCAATAAAATTTTTATTCACAAAAGAAATGTACAACCTACATACAATACACAACATTTCACTCCAACATGCGCTTGAAGTGCTCTGCAACAATAAATTAATTAATTAATTAAACATAAATTGTGGAGAATACTGCACCATTATTTCCAAAAGCATATTTCACTGTAATCTATTATTGTGCTGCCATTTTGGATTTCTTTCTAAACAAATAAACAATGATTTGACACACACATATATATATATATATATACTGTATATATATGAAGAAATAAAAATCTCTGATTGATCTCTTATATGTAATATGGTTTGTTTCTGGCCATTCTTGGCCAACTGGTCCACACTGCTGCTACTCCAGATACTCTGCAAAACTAAATTTCAAATGTTCATCTTTATACTTGAAAGAACTGCAGCTTCATAACCAAAGAGATAAAAGAAGCAGCAAGCAGATCAAGAAATAATGTTTGAATTATTTTTCCTGTCTGAGCCACTGGAAAACACAAGTTCACATGAGGTATAACACCAGACTATCTGCTGATGAGCCACACTGTTTAAGATGCTGTGCTGCTGTTGAGGCCGGATCAGAATCACAGCTGAGCGCAACAGGCGGAGAAGCAGATGTGCTACACCATGTGATATCCACTTTCACCACAGAAATAGTAACTAAAGATGCAGCCTCCATCTTATGTACAAAGAGTGTGGACATCTCAAATATGTGCCTATCTTTTTCACTAAATCACATAAAGTTACAACTTATTTAGTTGTCCAAATTATCTTTACAACACACTATAACACACCAAAGACAGGGTCTTTACAACACACTATCGATTCTGCTACATTCTGCTGCCTATAAACATCCGAGGGACAAGCATTATGCAGAATATGCCAGAGATAATTATTTCTGGACTGTGAAACATACCAAGGACTGTGGACTGTGAAACATACCAAGGGGTATGTTTCACAAAATATAAATTATTTATTAATAATAATACATATTTGTAGAAATATACTATATTTTCTATATACATTTTAGATTTTTAAATGAATTTTTAGATATTATATATGTAAAATGTTATCTTTGACAATTAAGTTTTCGCACAAGTATCAGACAATAAACCCTCTTTGCACAAAATTTATTTAAGAGTAATTGTAATCATTATTATTATTAACAATCATAATTTATATATAATTACATATTTTATAAATTTGATAAACAATATTGCATTCATACATTTTGTTGTTTTAATGTTATTTATTATTTTACAAGTTAATTTTTAAATAACGTTTTATATATAAAATTTTATTTTTGATAGTGAAGACATATTCATATACATATTACAGCTGATTTGAAGCCTTTTCTTGGTCAGTTACAGTACTTAATTGATGATCTTTACACAGTAATTGAACAAAATTAAATAAATTTTTTTACCTTTACAGCAGCACCGATCTCTGAACCGCATTTTTCCTGTTTATCCCTGCTTTGAAACACTCTGTATTGTATAAACAAAGGTGACTTGACTTGACTACTCAACCTTTTTTTTGTGTGACTTCCAGCAAACCTCAAGTCTAAAGCTTGAGCATCAGAGCAAAAGAAAACAATACACTGCCCTCGATCCACATGCAGTCTCCAATCAATCTCACAATCCTCTGTGAGATTGATGTGTGTATCTTTGTCTTAACAGTATTTGCATATATATATATAATGTACTGTAGATTCAGTATCCAAAAAGCAACATCTCTCAAGGGAATTTGCTTGCCAATATTTAATTCTTGCAAGCTTTATTTTAAACAAAGAGAAAGTTTGTGTCCTTGCTACCACTGCTGCTGTTTATTTACTTGATTGAATTGAATCAATTCTAAATAGATTAGAAAAGGAACACTGTTCAACAAAAAAGAAACAAATACAGAACTACTGACATGCACTATATAGGCTACATTTTGATATTCAGGCAAATGGAAAGCAACCCACAGACACTTTAATTTTCCTTCATTCTTTCAGTTGAGATGGTATTGGGAATGGAAAAAGACAGATATAAGTGTGTGCCTTCTTCCCTATGAAATACCGCTGACAGTGCAAGTAAAAGGGAGCTCTGCTCTGTGTGTAGTGACAGAGATGAGAGGAATATTACAGCATCAAACAGAATGGCTCAGAAAGGACCAAGCACTCACCATAAACTTAATCTCTCCATGAAAGCACAGAAATTCAGAAATCTTTAAAAAGATTAGTTCAAAAAACTTATTCAACAGAAGTAGTGTGTTTGTTGACTGACAGCTACAATAATCTCCTTTGCACTTACACTCAAAAAGTGTAAAAAAGTGTAAAAAGCTATTACACTGCTACCTGATTTGAGCTAAAAGAAATATTTTACTGAAAAATTTAAATATTCTGTCATAATTTACTCACCTTCATGTCATTCCAAACCCTGGAGCTTACAACACTTGAAAAAGGATGCCAAAAAAAAAAAAAAACTTCTGAAGTCATACAATAGTTTTATGTGAGAAACAGGCCAGGTTTATATCGCTATCCACTGAAAATATGGACATTTGCTGCTGTCGAGATCATAAGAGTTATGCTCTTTTCAATGTTGGTCCAGTTCACAAAAACAGGCTGAATGATTCATTCCCCATTGTGACTAATCAGGTTCTCGAGATGCTCCAGCCACAGCGGTTCTAAAGTAAACAGCTCACTGGAGGAGAAGATTATCAGTAACTGACTTGCTTTTCAGCCTGTTCCTCATACAAAGTCTGCTGATCATTTAGGAGACTTGAAATATAGCACAGGTGTCATGTGAACTACTTGATCTACATTGCTTTTTTTTTTGTTGTTATTTTGGAGAATGACAGCCCCAGTCCTCACTTATGGCGCTTTTCCACTGCGTGGTACGACTCGGCTCGGCACGGCTCAGTACGGTACGACACGGCACGGCTCGGCTCGGTTTGCGTTTCCACTACAGTTCAGTACTGCTTTAGGGTGGGCGGGATTATTCACGTCGTTATAGTTGCGCCGCCTCTATTGCCGCGATTCCTGAAAAACTTTTTCATTCCGTGTTGCCCCATCAAGCTTGCTGGATCCGCTCCTCTGCTATCAACGAGAGGAACGTCTGTACTTCCTCAACAGACAACGAAACAGCCACTTTTTGGTTGTTAAAAAAGGTGCGCTTGTTCAAAACAGTTGCGTTTGATCCTTCGCTGGCTGTGCTGATTTAAATCTAGCGGTTCTGTTGTGTTTGTGTTGCAAGTTCAGTGACGCAGGTAGTGACGATTCTCTCCGGCCGATCCGTGATCAGCAGAGTTTACACGTCACGTTTTGGTAACGGTACGGTTCACTTGGAACCTCAACCGAGGTGGTACTAAAACCAGGTACTGTATGTACCCCGTGGAAAACCCCCCAAAAGCGAACCATACCAAGCCGTACCGTGCCGTACCATGCAGTGGAAAAGTGCCATTAGTTTCAGCAACCAGGAGATTTATCAGAAAAATAACCTTTTGTATTCCGCATAAAAATACGTTTTCCATAGGACAAAGATGAGTAATAATGACAAACTTAAAAAAAAATGGTGCAACCCAATAGACCCAATAGATGATTCATAGACTATATTAAATAATACTTTTAATGGTCCCACTTTATACAAGGTGTCTTTTCCTATGTAGGCTACTTGCATCTATAATTCATTGTTCCCTTTCAGCTGGTCACTCTCAACGTCACATCGGTAATGACAGACGAATTGGGATCTCGCTTAGAGAGACCAATCCACTTTGAGTGTAAACTAAACGAGCCAATGCACATTGGCATGCAGTGATTGCATCCAGCTGCCGCTGATCGCAGCGCGAGTATAACTAGGCAGCAGGTGCAACGCATACTCAGCTTTTCACTGAGGAGCCGAGCGGTCATATCGTTCTGCTCCTGACTTCTACTGAGAGAAGACTGAATGAGTTCCGTGCACTCTTTGAGAGCTCTTCGTGTTGGCGGTACGGCACTTCAGCGGTGGTGGTTTCCCATGTCGAGTGGGTTGCACACATCAGGCTGCACTACCCCCTGTTTGTGTTGCAGGCGGCCATCTCCCCTGTGTGCTTCAGCACGCTAAAAGAGCTTTTTCCCTAAAAGAGCATTCACGGGTGCGTCTTTTTAAAGATGACGTTGCATCTGGCAAACTCGACATTACGTTTTTGTAAAGACGATGTTGCTAAAGACAACATATCACCCGTGCGTTTCTGGATGCGGTCGTTACCTGGCGTCAGGTGATGGTCACGATCGCTGCCTCACGTGTCTGGGCATTAAGCACGCTGAGGTGGCGTTCGTGGATGAGTTGTGTTCTCATTGCGGGAAGATGACCATCTCGGAGTTGCGGGCCAAGCTCTGTTACCTCAAAAGGGGTGGAGCTTCGTTGCCTCTGTCTCATTTTAGTTCTCGTCATGGCGGCAGTAGGGTGGGGGCTACTTCAGGCAGTAGCACGGGCGGTCTGAGGGTAACAGTGATGGCAAACCCTCCAGGGAACCAACCCTCGGGGGACAATCGCTCCTCTTGCACTCTGCAACCAGTTGAGCTGCCAAAGGTACGTGTTGGGCCCTCTACAAGGAGCGTACCAGCAGTATCCTTCGGCTCTCCTCCCGACAATCGGATGTCGATCGCTGCATTGGAGGGTGAACCGGAGCTTTCTGGAGAGGAAGATTCGGCTGCGCTGCTGCCATCCAGGACTGTAGCAATGCCTGAATCGGATCCGGAAATGGCTATGCTATGCTTTTATGAAAGCTATGCTTTCCTGGTCCGCCGTGAGGGTAGGGCTCGAGTGGAGACTTCCACCTTGTCCCGAGCCCTCAAGGTTGGACGATTGGTTCTTCGGGGTGGCCCTCGCTGGTTCTCAGCGCCCCGCCCTAGTGCCATTCTTCCCGGAGGTGCATGAGGGGCTTGCCAGGTCGTGGATGGCACCTTTTTCAGCCGGAAACCGACCTGCTAACTCCTCCTCCCTCACCACTCTTGACGGTGGTGCAGTTAGGGGGTATACGGGGGTCTACAACAGTGACTGGCCTTTTTGTTGCGAGCCCCGGCATACGCCGAAAAGGGAGTGCAAGAGGCTCGCACAGGACACTGGAAGGGGCAGCATCCATTGCGTTTTGGCAGGGATCCCAATTCGTTGGTCATTACTGACGTGACGTCGAGAGTGACCGACTGAAAGGGAACGTCTCAGTTACGTATGTAACCCTCGTTCCCTGAAGGAGGGGACGGAGATATCACAGCTGCTGTGCCACCGCTGAGCGGCCGGGTCACCGGCTCGGCTCCTCAGCGAAAACCTGAATATGCGTTGCACCTGCTGGCTAGTTATACTCGCGCTGCGATCAGCAGCAGCTGGATGCAATCATCCCATGCCAATGTGCATTGGTTCGTTTAGTTTACACTCGAAGTGGATTGGTCTCTCTAAGCGAGATCCCAATTCGTCTGTCATTACCGACGTGACGTCTCCATTCCCTCCTTCAGGGAACAAGGGTTACATACGTAACCGAGATGTTATCTTGAATTACTGAGTTCATGCTGTATTGGAGAAAACACCTTAGCTAATATTGAGGTGGGATACAGTTAAGGTTAGTTTTGTGGGAGGGTTAAGGTGTAGGGTCAACAGTGTAATTATTTAGACGTAATTATATGGACGTATATTTTTTAAATATAAGAACATAAAAACATGCATGCACACAAAAAGTGCATTGTATTAGGCCTGTCGCAATAATCAATATATCGACATATCGCGCAATATATGTACATGACCTCAATAAGTTTTGGTGACGCAATATATCGCCCATTATATTTACTTAAAAATTAATGTCACCATGTTTTGTAAATTCCACTTGCGCCGGTGTCTTTTGCAGCTTCTCGTACATAATGTGGTGTAGTCATGAGGTGCTAATTCAAATTTTAAAAATGCTTCTACAAAAAAAGTTTCATCTGCAGATATGGTCTTGTTTAGGGATCTGTGCCTTTGTGCATACGGACATCTGACTGCTCAGTAGTGATTGTGTTTTTCAGCAATAGTGTGTACCCTTATTTTA
>NW_015628351.1:2515390-2521040 GCF_001515625.1 Sinocyclocheilus rhinocerous
CGCAATATATCGCCCATTATATTTACTTAAAAATTAATGTCACCATGTTTTGTAAATTCCACTTGCGCCGGTGTCTTTTGCAGCTTCTCGTACATAATGTGGTGTAGTCATGAGGTGCTAATTCAAATTTTAAAAATGCTTCTACAAACAAAGTTTTATCTGCAGATATGGCCTTGTTTAGGGATCTGTGCCTTTGTGCATACAGACATCTGACTGCTAAGTAGTGATTGTGTTTTTCAGCAATAGTGTGTACCCTTATTTTATAGAGAAAAGAAGGTCAGGGGAAAATCTATAGATGAAAGAATCTCCATACAAGTTCTTTGTGCATTTTTCTTTTTTTCTACTCGTTACTTTGCACTTTTTGTTAGAAAATGTTTATTTACTATTTATTCAGGTTGTATCAACTTATTTAAATATTAGTAGCCTAAATACCACACTTAATAAAGTGGGTCCTTTTGAGAAAATGTTTTAATTAATCCTAAATTAAGATGGCAGTTAATTTTAGACCACTCAGAAATATTGTAGGTTGTTTGAGAAACACTGTACAATACTGCACGAGTCAACAAACGTCACAAGCATCTGAAACTCAGTGTTTATGTCATGCGTTCAAACTGAGACAATAATCACATTAAACCTACCGTAGCCTTAGGTATAATCTACCCTCATAACCCAAATTCATCTGCCATAGCCTTTCATTAGATACATCCGCAATAAGCACTCGAATTTAGACTCTCTCAAAACTAAAACAGCATTTTGGGCGCGTTTCCAAATCAGTAAACGCATCACAAATCATTCAAAATATATATCGTCTATGTAAGCAGCTTACTATTTTAAACAGTGTGTTACGAACAAAACTATAGCGTGGATAGGCTACCAAACGGAAGAACTGTTTATTTCATCTTATTACAGATAAGCACAAAACGAATCCAGTGCTCTTGTGTAAGCTGTTTTCCTCTGCCTTATTTTTTCCATATCTCACTTCACAGTACAGTAAAGCATAAAAAGTATGTCTGCTTACCTTGTTCTGTTTTCTTTGGTTTAGGCCTACTTCTCTTGTCACCAATGTGAAGTCCGGTGATGTGGGCGCACTCAGTTAACTGTGCGCTTAAACTAGACCATCTGTAAGAACACAAGCAACGGAAAGGTCCATGCTATGCCACACAGCGATGTACTGAATAATACAGAGCTCTCCTTTTCCTCTTATACAACTGTACTCCTCCTCAGATCGACGCCGAGGAGTCTGAGACATCTACACATGACAGCCCTGATCCTACCTACTGAAACTGTGTTGAATAGCCTAATATACTTAAACAGAGAGCAACCCTGGAGACATCCGATTGCTTACTATACAAGGAATAGATAGATAGATAGATAGATAGATGAATTTTGTGTTTCATAAGAATATATTGACTAAATTGCAATTTAGTCAATTGCATCAATTTGACTTACATTAGTAATTTAACTCCCTACGGTCCTCCATAGCCGTGGGAACATATTTTATCTGGGGGGCGCTGGGGGCGGGGCTTGATGTTGCAGGGCGGGGCCATGGTGGGGGATTTTTGACAAAATCGTAATATTAAACCGCCCAAGCTCTTATAGATTAACATACACATGAAGACAGAGTTATATGCGAACCAATATATATTTGTGCTTTTGTGATTTTAGTTCAAGAATTTTTTCTTTAGTATTTCTATTATTTAAGGGGATTTTACTAAATATTAACGTCGCTGATACGCGAAATTTTTGGTCAGTGCACTTTGACGACAACAAAGTGCAGATGTACATGCCATGTAAATAGGAGATTAATTCATCATACACTGCAGACAACATCACTGATTATATTATAGCTTTTTTTAGAGTGCTTACACTCACGCTAGACTGAATTCAGTGATATTCTTTGATAACGTAAATGTTCTTTGCTAGCTGTATAATTTGTTCGTTGTTTGAATAATCGTGGACATGCGGCGTTATAATTAAACTTAAAATGTCTTTTTATTAAACGTGATCAGGTTAAATACAAATTCAGTCTTATTAAAATATTTTATGTCATAATATGGTAGCCTACTTGCCTAAAACGTTATGATGTTCGTAGTTAATAGATTACATTAGGCTACAGTGGTTTGAGCGCGTTTGTCCAGAGACTAGAGCGCAATTAAAGATATGTGCTTATGTGACTGACGGTGGCCGTCTTGAGAAGCGAGAAAGCTTCTGAAACCGGCTCATAAAAAGTACGAGGACGTGAATAGTTTTTACACGTCGGAATGTAAAATTACGGTAATATCGCGTGAACATTTCACATGAAATTCTGTCAGTGTGAGGTGGGGGATGTAGGGAAGCGCGCCGCGAGGCGCCCAAGAAAATTACAACCGCTATAGGCTATATATTTATGGTCAGTTTAATAAATAATTAATCACAAAACAATCACAAAAATTAAGTATCTTGGGGATGATCGAGGGGCACAAGGAAAATCTCAGACCCGGCCCTGCAGCGGGGGGTGCTGCAGCACCCCTAGTTCCCACGGCCATGCAGTCCTCCATCTGACTGACTATTTTGCATTATGAAAGCCCACATCCATTTTAACAACCCTTTTACAATTTTCCATATAGGACCTAAGAGCATTCTGCAAAACTGACAAGGTCAGAAACCCGTTCAAAACTAATTATACTCACAGATCAAATGTCTGATCTGCTGTGATGTGTAAGCGCTCTGCTTGAGATTTTGGATATTGGGATTCAACTCTTAGAGACGACCTACTAAATGTGTTTTTATGAAGCCATTGGTTGTAAACATCAGGATGCATACAGGGTTTTGTTTTACGCTTGTTTCACACATACTCCGTCTGCAGTGCGTATGCGGTCCATGTGCGTAGGCTATGCGGTGCAGAAGCAGCACAGACTCATTGTGCTTTCACACAGGGCACGTTTGCAGTCCGCTACTGATCCGCCGCTGCTTACCACACAACATTTATCAATTATTTTGATTTCAAATCCAAACGTTGTTACTGAAAAAGCTTTTTCAGCATTGTGATCCTCTTTTGTCACAATACAGTACAGTAGCCTATGTTTCATAGACATTAGTTTAAACTCAATAAATATAAACATCGTATTATTCATGCATTTGACTTCTAGGTTTGTATAATAAGTTGCTCAAGCAAGTGGCAACACATTTAAATACAGCACATTTCTTGTTAAAAGTAGGCTATCACAAAACTCACCACTGACAGAAACAGCGGACTCTCGTGCCTATCTTTTGCATTTAGATCTTTATTACAAGCAATCCAGTGGGTCTTAAAGAACTTTGTTTTTCTACATCCACAAGTGCATCTATTATGTTGCCTTGTTTATCTAAAAGTGCACTTTCCTTGTTTTAAACCTAGCCAAAAAGCCATGTGTTGACTGTGAAACACAGCTGACACAGAATAGCATAAGCTGTTTAGCAGATATTCTCCTAAATGGCACCAGTGTGATGCGGAGCAAGGTTATTTTCGTGAACGAAAACTGAAACTAAGACTAAAACTATTGGTCAAAAAACATTTTCGTAAACTGAAATAAAATTAAAATTTCTAAATAAGTGAAAAACTAAAACTAAACGAAACTAACAACAGTAACTGAAAAACGAACTAAAATAAAATAATAATTAGCAAAAATAAATAATCGTGTTCGTGATTTAATAAACTCTCATTCTGTGCCAGAAAATCTGACCTATGGTTGTTTAGGGAAATACCTGTAGATGGCGCTTCATGCACGTGAGTCCTAAGCGGCTGTTCTATTCAGAGAATGCCTTTTTGCATTTAAAAAACAAGACGCTGGAAATGTAATCGGAAATAACTATAAAATATGAAATGGGAAATAATAATAATGCACACCCTACAGCACACGGACGTTTAAAAGCGTGCTTGACGTGCGAGAACAACATGAGAGTGAGTTTGAGGCGGAGGAGAACCGAACTGGATTCTGTGGCCTCTCACTACAGTGTGCAGGACCCACTGAGACACGTTTGGCAGTAGTTTTCACGCTGCCAAATAGTCTACTAAGGGAATCAGTCTCTCTAGACTGACCTCTGGGATAACCAGAGCAGCTAGCTCCGTGCCCTGAAGCGGAGGACCGGCAGGGGACAGCCGTACTAGCTGCTCTAGAGACCTCCGTGGAGGTCGTGAGCCTCTTAGCACCGCTATGATTCCCCCTGGAACACCGGCAGGGTTGGCAGACTGATCTCCTGAGGGCACTGAGGAGAGACGGGCACAGTGTAATGCGGTGTACACCGCTCTTCCCCAGAGGGGCCTGCCCTCCGAGGTCCTGAGCCACAGCATCAGGACCCTCATAGGGGGCCTGCCCTCCGAGGTCCTGAGCCATAGCATCAGGACTCTCATAGCTGAAGTCTCCTATTGAAAACGACGGCCCTCAGACCCACGTCGTCTGCTAGGAAGACTAGACCAGAGCCTGCTCGGGGCAGGACCCAATGAAGCACACTTGGCAGAGGCTCCTAAGGGAACTAGTCTCACGAGACTGGCCTCTGGTGCGCCTAGAGCAGTCAAAAGTGGGGAACAGAAGTCATTGGCTTGAGCAGTCACTTCATATTTTTGCAGAAAGATTTGTTTTCCTTTTACGGCCTTGTAATTTTGTCTTGCCATATTTGCAAAATCATGTCTCCATTCTTCCACACAGCCATGCCCACATATTTGGCCATCAAAGTTGTGGATGGTTTAGTTTATTACATAATTGTCCACAGCCACCCCAGAGCTGAATCATGCGGCAGCCATTGAATGATCACTGTTGTTTTGAGCCTGTAAGTTGCTTTAAACAAAACTAATTTGCGTAGCAAGATTCTCCTAAAACTATTGCTGTTCCATGGCAGTAGTTGACCTGAAAAAGAAAGCTATCGGCCTGAAATCGCATACTGTCTAGTAGATACTACAGTACATTTGGTTTGAAACCTACTTCACAACTGTTAAAAAAGTATGTTCTACATTATATAGTACGAATATGGATAGTATGAACATGCTACATCTTATACTACATACTACACTTTTTGAATACTATGACTTCAGACATACCACTTTTTTGGTGTAGGCCTACTGTTTTTCATATACTATATGTTAAAGAAAAAAGTCGGATGTGCCCCTTGTCGCAGGACTAAGAATGTGAACAAAGTAGAATGTCCAAATTCACAGTATTCATAAAACAGAAGGCAAAAAGTCCCCAGATGACCTACTATTTCCAGCAAGATTCAGAATCTGAAGATTTTTTACACTTAAAAATGATCTTGTATAGCAAGATGTGACTGCGTTCAAGTTGTGTAGAGTATGTTTCGGTCTTAAAGGGATAGTTCTCCGGCTCCTGCATCAGCAGAACCACACACATGTGTCATGGTGCTCTCGTGAACGCACGTCGAAGACTGACACAGAAGAGAAGAAATAGTTGAATAAAGTAATTTTTTTTTTTTCTTTGCTCACAAATATCATACCATTATGGTTAAACCACTGATGTCACATGGACTATTTTAACAATGTCCTTACTACCTTTCTGGGCCTTGAATGTGTCAGTTGCGTTGCTATCTATGCAGGGTTAGAAAGCTCCCAGATTTCACCAAAAATATCTGAATTTATGTTCCGAAGATGAACGAAGGTCTTACGGGTTTGGAACGACATGAG
>NW_015628351.1:2521092-2523420 GCF_001515625.1 Sinocyclocheilus rhinocerous
ATATATATATATATATATATATATATATTTAAACTAGTTGATCAAAATATTACCTTGAGTGTGTGTTTCCATAACTATTCTTTATTACGTTTTCATGGTATATCCCATCTGCTGATGGACTCTAATGTCTTTTTAGCTGCTCACTAACATGATGTATTCACTCTCCTGCCGCCTGCTGTAGATCACATGTACAATATGACTACACATGCATTCTTTATCATATATTTTTCTATTTTCTTTTCTGTTATTTGAGCTGGTAAGCAGTGCATTCTTTCCCCTGCGGCACTCTCAACTGTCCATGCACGTGCAGCATATCACAAATGAAAATAATAGGATGGTTGTCCTTTTGAAATGCACAACTGTATGCATAGACACACAGGCTCCTGTCAAATACATTGCACAGACCATGCCCTGAGGCATGAGATGACGCTGGTTACAGTGCGATGCTGGACTGAGGTGAGTGTGGGAGCTTGCATAGTTTTCATATTATATTAAAATTCTGGGTATTATCATTATGTTACAGGTAAAATTGACCCTAATACAATTCTCCAATAATCACACTATTGAATTTTTTTTTTTAAACCTTTAACATGAATACTTCTCACACATTACAATGAAAACATATGTTTGTTTGTTTTTTAAAATGTATATATTCATAACAGTATTTTAAATATATTTTCCCTTTTTATTGTTTTGTGTGTGTGTTTTCCTGAAGCTCAAAGAGCATGCAAAATCAATATCATAGGTTTGATCCCCAGAAAAATTCACATGCATAAACTGATACAAATATATGCCTTCAACACAGCATGCATTTTGCATTTCTTCGAATAAAAGCATCTTCCAAATGCATAAATATTAATGTAAATATCCTCAGATGGGTTGTTAACCATGAAAATTGCAGTTCAAATTCATATGCAAATTCCACACCACTTCGGCTTCAAGAAAAACATTCTAGGTTAACCAGTATTTATGACAATTCAAAAATGTGTTCTGGACAAATTGACCTGGAACACAATAATTTAACCCAAAATGAAAATTCTGTTGTCATTTACTCACCCTTATGTCATTCCAAACCTGTAAGACTTCTTCTGCAGAACAGATATGTTGAATAATGTTTTTGTCAAAGTCAAAGAGGTTTAAATCAACATTGTATGGACAAAAGACACTGAGACAATATTTTCTTTTGTGTTCCACAGAAGAAATAAAGTCACGCGGTTGTGAAACAACATGAGGGTGAATAAATGCATTTTTTTTCACTATTTGTAATCATAAGGTGCATCACTGAACTAAAATCCACTTGGCTCTGAAATCTGAGGGGACATGTGGGAGACACGCTTCTGCATTGAACCAATATAACAGTTCCACTCCACCCACAGCAGTAGATGGGCTTGTACAGTGAAAGTCATTGATTTTTTTCATGTGTTTATCTCAATGCTAATCCCTCCACATCAGCCCTGGCTGACTCTCTGACGTCCACAACACACATCAAAGACGGCCCCTCAGGAGCGCTTTTCAGCCCACAACAGAGAACAACCAAACCTTCGAACACATGGGCCCTCCTCCAGTTCCTTCAGCCCGGTCCTACGGCTCAGTATTTGGAGAGAGAAAGTTAATCACACCTCTCATGCCCTGAACCGGTTTTATACATAGTCATTATCTTTGCCTTAATGAAATTCAGAGCTTCTTTCCTCGTTGGAGCCGCAGAGAAGCGGAGGAGTACCAGACAATAATGTCAAAGCTCTTTGTTGCATGGCAGGGACTGGAGGACATGATACAAATTGTTCTCATAATTGTTGCCATCCAGAGAGTTGGAAAGTCACCTTGTTTTTCTTTTTTTTTTAACCGTACCCTGTAATTATCAGGAAATAATAACAGGGCCATCAGTGTCAAGGCTGTCTTCCTGAACAATTGCAACTGTGCGAGGGCAACAAATCGGACTTTATTTGGCTCTGTATGCATGAATAAAGAACTGAGGAGTTTTTCTGTATTTACTGCAGGCTGCTCTAAGCATTCCTACTCTCTAAACTTTAGACATCATTCATCCTCAACCCAGATCTCCCTGGGAGGAAGCAATCCAAGTCAGGCTGGCCTATTTTGATGTATATTTGATGGAAAAGGCACTTGCACTATGAATTGTTGATGCTAGAAAGGAAGGAGTGATTTTATTTGCACCACAACTGGTGCTTACAAGTTCATTAGTCATTAAATAGATCATGTAGCTGATATATAATATATTTGGGATTAGGTATATTTTCCTGTTTTGTTACTTTTCATTACTCTGTTCGTCCTTTTATTTGCATCCATTTTGTAATTTTATAAATAAAATTA
>NW_015628351.1:2523502-2530622 GCF_001515625.1 Sinocyclocheilus rhinocerous
AGATATATATCTCCTTTGCTTCTTCTGTGTTTCTCCACTGTCTCTTTGTGTCATTTCAGTTATTTAAGCACATTTGGAATTTTTCACACTGCAGTGTTTTTGCATTCCTGCAATGTTCAATATGCTGTACTGCAGAGCTTTTGTTGTTAAAGGGTGAAATCATAGAGAATAAATTCATGAATGACATGAACAGCTGGATAGACAATGATTACATAAACAAAAGCAAATTAGCATGAATTCCTTGAGCTGAAATTCAGAGCGGGAAGCACACACTGTTCTTGCTGTTTCATAAATATTGAAAACACCATGAAATATTTAAATGCGCAACCACATACGCGCACGCACACACAAAAAAATAAATATCTGGAATCTGACATTGGTTTCCATATAAAGAAAAACTGAAAAGGCATCCGGTCAAAAGAAAGTGTGCCCCACCAGCTCTGTGAAGATGCAACTTCTCTTCATATGCAAATAAAGCTCTCAGAGTAAAATTATCAAAGTTATCTTCAGCAAAGATAGCTGTTTGTCTGTAAGTCATGGCTCCAGTTTGATTTTAACAACTTGGTGCTCTATCAGAATAAATTACACTTTCTGAGAGACTGAATAAAGCAACCACAATACTAAAGTCAGTCATTGTGCCTAAAAAAAAATATATTAATCTTATTTGACTCACTAAACAATTTTGTATTTGTATTTTAGTTTTGTAGTAAAATTCTAATGGCACTATAAACACCAATATATCAAAACACTCCAATCTTCAGTCTAAAAATATTAATTAAATACCCATATGAAAACATTTTTCATAATATCGATATAATTTCAATAATTCCACCTTGATGCAAATGATGATTAGTATGATCATCCAAATGATCATCTTGATCCAAATGTCACATGAAGATTAGTAGATGGCATATGATATTATTTATCTAAATCAAGAAGCAATCAAATTCTGGCATTAGATGAAGTGCAATCTGAAGTGGTTTCTGGGAATTTCACATGACCGAAGAATATTTTGTAGAAAAGCACTTACACAAAAAAGCCCTTTAATGTCTATCATTCATATCACTAGTCAGCGGCCTAGCACTTAAATCCAGCATTAAATCTCTAACAAACATAGCAACATACTAATATTATGAAAAAATAATTTGTATTTAATTTAATTTGTCACGCCTTGTTTTTTCCACATTCTGTTTATGTAACTGTTAAGAAATAATACATTGGATGATACCAAAGAACTATAAATATAATTAATTCACAAAAAAATCATACATTCAAAAAATAAATAATACATAAAACTACACATTGGAGCAAAAAAACTAAGAAAATGCTGTAATATAAAGCACAATGCAATTCACGATTCAGGCTCCATGTTCTCTCTTAGGTTTTATGGTTTGTGCATCATAGGATAAATCAATGTGAAGAGTAGGCCTATAGAGGGTGAAAAGATCAGGCTCTCATTAAAACTAGGACGATGTCTCTAGCTGTACATCCAACTAAGGAGCAAATTTAATTAGTGGACTGTGAAGTGAAGTCATACCGCAACTCTCTCAGTAGATTCATTATACACAACGCAATGCATTCTATGGCCTAGTTCTGCCTCAAGGCATAGCCTTTACTTAAGGTAAATTAGTGGATTTTGTTTGTTTGTTCCTCTTTAATCTTAAAAAGGGTTTTCGGAAAATATTCTCTGGTGCTATGAAACTGTAATGTGGTGGGAGTTTGGTTACGACACTCTGATTCGAAATGGAGGAGAGCTGAAAATGAGAACAGGAGCTGGAGAGAGAGAAAGCAATTAATAATCTCTTCAGGAGACTGTGACTGCATGACTGCACATGCAAACTAATGCATTTCTTCTTCCCTTTTTTTAATTTTGAAAAATCAATTCAGGTTATGCACACTATGTCAGCATTCCAGCTGCAGTGTCTGCATTTTATGCTTTGTTTTGTCTTTAATATGACATAGAATGGACAGTAGTTTTTCTGTTTCTCATTGATTTTTATCCCTGAGGAAATTCAACTGTTGGATTTTGTAGTGTAAATTTTAAAGCCGGTGTTGAGTGCTACAGTATTTTTGTTGCCGCTAAAATTGTTGATATCCCATCAACACATATGAAAACCCATCATTTATTCTGGCAAGATGCTGCAATCTGTTGCTTTATGACAAAATCACAAGACACCCCGTGGTGCTGTTATAATGACAGTCATTATGTCTCTGGCTCTGTCCATTACAGTAAGAGGATTTTGCTGACAATCGACAGATGGGCCACTAAACTGTAACTAGGTTCAAATGCACGTTTTCTGCCATCAAAAGATGGAGGATCACTGTTGAGATGCTTTCCTGCATTATGGGTTGTACATTAAAGGAACAGCTCACCCAAAAATGAAAATTTGCTGAAAATGTGCTTACAAATTTATATTGTGTTGTTTTTATCAGCTGTTTGAACTCTCATTCTATCTGCACCCATTGATTGCAGAAGATCGGTTGGTGCAAGCAGCATCTTGGATGTCCCATGGGTGAGTAATTTCCAACAAAATTTCTTTTTTGGGGCAAACTTTTCCTTTAACACAACTAGCTGTAGAATATTATGCTGTGCCAAATTTTGCTCACATAATGTAAAGTATAGGCCTACCACAAAGTGGCACTGATGTGAGTCACATTAGTGCCACTTTGTGGTAGGCCTATACTTTATTTATTACAGGTGTATCACAATGCGATTTTTATTTGTGAAGAACAAAACTAGAAAATTATTAAAAACAATAAGTACAATATTTTTGTGTCAATGTAGCGTCTGATACCGGACAGTGATACAAATTCAGTTTATAGCCTAGCCTACGTTTAGCGAACTTTGACTAATAACCTGATTTTTTCTACACTAGCCATAGTTTAACCATAGTATTTGGAATAAAACTGTGGTTCTACAAATGGCAATCAACAGGCCAAAATAAATAAATGGTTACTATACTATACACTATAATAAAACCATTGTTAATTTTCATAAGGGTGTATGACTTTCGTTTTTCTGCTGAACATAAACTTTTGAGAATATTTTCATAATATTTTGAGAAATGTCTTAATTTTTTGTCAATAATGGAAGTCAATGGTAACCAAAAATGTATCCATACATCCGACAGTGGATAGCCAGTACTATTGTAGAGAGAAATACTGCCATCTTTTGGTGTTGAGATTAATTGTGGCTTTATGCATTTCAGTATTTTAAACACCTTTATGTGACATTTCTGCTAAGCAGTGATCCAGAAACAGAAACTAAACAAAAATGACACATGTTCCTCTGTTGCAGTTTTGTTTATTTGATTTATTTGCAACTATAAATTGATTATTTAGAAAAAGTAGGACACCCAGCAAGGACATGTCTTGGCACATTTTTTCTTGGATTTCTAATACAATTTCTGTGGCATACTGAACAAAACCATATCTCATCTTTTAGGAAGTTAAAAAAATTCAAAATACTGAGCACATCTAGTAAAAATAATATGCTTTAGTAAACCTGAACCTATTTACATCCTCTGGATGAATGGCTCTATGTCAGTCTATGCCATGTTAAATGAAAACACTCCTATACATAAAAATACTTTTTTTTTTTACATAAGAAATATTAGAAGCCTGTTTCATTCATAATGCCTAACAATATGTGGAATAAATAAACAGGATGTGAACAATTATTGCACTTTTGCAAAATGAACAATATACTAAATTCTCATCATCACACAAACATCAAACATTATGCACAAATCTAAAATATATATTTTTTATAGTATAACAAATATATTAGTTGAGTTAATTTGCTGGAGGTCAAAATAAGACTGGTCCAATTTGGAAAGATATTAAACCTCATTGTATTGGAGACCCTAATTCACACTTCTGAAAAGCAGAAGGACTGCTGTATAATTGTAAATAATTGATTTGAGTTTGTATTCTTTTTGTTAATTAATCTTGCCACTCCTTGGTAAAGCTACAGTTCAAGTATTGATAAACATATATCATAATCTGACACCATAATAATTTCTGACATCATTATACCTGATATAACATCAGGAGACATATTATATCAGAACTCATCATGTGTTGACTGGACACTAGCAAAAACTGTTAAAAGTTATAGTCTAAAAAACAATATATTTAAGTTGAATTGTGCGAATTGTTATCATTCAAATGGCCTAATAGTACACTAATGTACAATAATCTTATTCATATGCATTTAAACATGCTGAAATTGTGATTATTATTTTTAGATACTATTCTCTATTTCAGAATGTGAAAACAAACAATTAAAAAAAAAACAGTTGGTGTGAGGAAAAATGCAGAACTTTCTGTGCTAGTGTTTGTTTGCTGAAGACAGTGGGAATGTTCAGAATGGAATACTAAAATACTGCATACTGCATGCTACACCATACTGTATACTACATATTATTGTTACAATATAGTATGTAAAAGATAATAGCACAGTATGTAATACGTAATGTATCTAAAAATAGTCTGCAGTATGCAAAAAAAAAAGGTTTAAACTGTAGTATGGTACACTGTTATCACAATGTCACATATTTTACATTAGAGAGAAGTGTCTGGTTACGATTTCAGAAATAAATATAGCAATTTTGCAATGTTTAATACAATTTTGTGTACAAATATTCACACTTTTGTCAGTCCAGTGAAATAATGAGTAATTATTGAGAAGCAGTGTACTGGTCAAATATTGCACAGTTTGGCTAATGTAGTAAGTCATAAGAGTATTCAATGCAATCAGAAAATCTGCATACTAGCGTTGTCAAAAATATCAATTTTTTTGATACATATCGATACTGAAATATCTGAAACAGTTTTGATCATAGACGGTTTCAAAACTCTTTCTCCGTAGTACTGATACACCGATACCAACTCTAAACTTGCTTCATAATATCAGTCGAGTGTTTGAAATAACATCCTTTTGTGATCTGATTTGGCTTCGAACGAGGCAGAAAATATATTATTTTACAGTATTCTATATTGTATTAAATGCCATGTTGCATTACATGTGTTTATAGTGCTCATTATGCTAGATAATGGTCACACCCCCCTATTCTTTGTAATAAAATAGCAAAATTAATACTTCTTTTAAAAAACATTTGAAGTAAACATGCAAATCCATAAGCTTTTCGCAGTGTACAGTATAAGTTTTTCTTCAGTGTTTTACCACCTCAAGAAGTTTTCATTATTGTAAAAATATTCCTCATTGTCAAGTTCTAGCCTTGTCATATTTATCATTTAATAGAAATCAAAAATGTTATGCCATTAATGTTGTTCCAGTTTTTCCCTGTGGTATCGAAATCGTATTAAGGTTAGAAATTCCAGTATCGTGACAACACTAGTGCATAGTAAACACTGCATAACCTACAGCATTCCTAGTAGGAGTAATATGATAGTTTGCCATTGTGAACATTCCCACTGTGCTATAGCCGAGGACACTCACTTGGTTAGTCCACAGCATTACTGTATAAACGTGGCACTGAGCTCAGAGCTGGGAATCTGCCCCCAATGTGTTCAGATCATCTCGGGTATATTTCTCTGACCCTGAGCGGAAGCCCGCAGAGATCTCTTCAAATGTCCGCCCTTTGGTCTCAGGAACTTTGAAGTAGGTGAAGACAAAGAATATCAGCAGGAGGACAGTGAAGATGATGAAAACATACGGCCCTGTCAGTTCCTATCAACAGAAAAAACTGTGAGTATTTAAAGAAATGTGAGAACGACGAGAAAATAAAGACTATAACTGTGTTATGTCTGTGTTATGTAATGTTTCCATACCTCAACATACTGGAAGCTCATTCCCACCAAGAAGTTGGCAAACCAGTTGGAGAAACCAGCAACAGCGATGGCAGAAGGCCGGGGACCTTGACTGAAGAGTTCTGCCACAATGAACCATGGGATTGGGCCTGGTCCGATCTCGAAAAATGCCACAAAACTGAAGATGGCGACGATGCTGACATATGACATCCATTTCACTTGATCCTGCAAAGGACAATTAGTGAATAAACACCATTAAACACCAGTTTACACATGAACACTAACAGAAATATAGTACATCAATGTAAGCAGATACATACTAGTAGCGCCATAGCTATGGTCATGAGAACAGAAGACACAGCCATTCCCATCAGCCCAATAAGATGTAATGATCTTCGACCAGCTCGCTCCACTATGAACAGCTAAATTAGAGAGAGATACAAGCATTTTCATCCAAAACACTGTCATGCGCCTCAACAAAGGACAAAATCACAAAAAATATGTTCGTACTAACTTACCGACACAACTGTGAATGCTGTGTTCACAACTCCAGCACCAATGGTGGCATAGACCGGCTCAGACACTCCTGCTTTCTCAAATATACCAGTGGAGTAATAAAAAACCTGAAAAACACAATTACATGCACTTAACATTCAAATCACTGAACATTAATAGGTGCACCAATGGCCAACTAACTAGCTTTGTAATACATTTATTTATATTAACCGGGACAAATTAGTTGTAGATAAACAAATAAACATATCATTAAAAAGTTTATGAAATTGTCCATCAATTTATTCTTGCTGTTACAGCCATATGACACATGCTTTATCCAGTTTTTGAAGATCACACAAACGCTTTCTCATTTACACTCACCAATGTGTAAAAATTAAATAAAAAAGTGAAATCAAACCATAACGCACCATTTAAAACAAAACTTTATTATTAGTAATATTAGTAGCAGTAGTAGTAGTTTTAATTATGAACATTGCCTGTCAAAAGTTTGGAATAATTATGATTTTTAATGATTTTGAAAAAAGCCTCTTATGCTCACCAAGGCTATATTGATAAAAACTTCAGTAAAACAGTAATATTGTGACATATTTTTACAATTTAAAATAACTATTTTCAATTAAAATATACTGTATATTAAAATGTCATTTATTACTGTGATGGCAAAGCTGAATTTTCAGCAGTCTTCAGTTCATCCTTCAGAAATTATTCTAATAGCACGTTCAAAAAAAAAATAAAAATCTTAATTATTCCAAATTTTTTACCGGTAGTGGGTGTGTGTGTATATATATATATATATATATATATATGTGTGTAACTTATTTCAAAAAGT
>NW_015628351.1:2531036-2532652 GCF_001515625.1 Sinocyclocheilus rhinocerous
TTTTTTGTAACTTATTTCAAAAAGTGAAACTTTCATATATTCTAGATTCATTACATGTAAAGTAAAACATTTCAAAAGTTTTTTTGTTTTAATTTTGATGATTAGAGCTTACAGCTCATGAAAGTCAAAAATCCAGTATCTCAAAATATTAGAATATTTCCTAAGATCAATCAAAAAAGGATTTGCAAAACAGAAAAGTTCAAGTTCTTTAAGGTATGTTCATTTATGCACTCAATACTTGGTCGGTACTCCTCTAGCACAAATGACAGCATCAGTGAGGAGTGGCATGGAAGCGATCAGCCTGTGGCACTGCAGAAGCACTACAGCTCGTCTGTATTGTTGGATTGACTGTTTCTCATCTGTCTCTTGAAAATATCCCATAGATTCCATATGGGGTTCAGGTCAGGCATGTTGGCTGGCCAAACAAGCACAGTAATATCATGGTCAGCAAACCACAGCAAACAAAAAGTGGTTTTGGCACTGTGGGCAGGTGCTAAAGTCCTGCTGGAAAAGGAAATCAGCATCTCCATAAAGCTTGTCAGCAGATGGAAGCATAAAGTGTTCTGCTTTGGACTTGATAAAAAACAATGGACCAATACCAGCAGACGTCACGGCACCCCAAATCATCACTGACATCGGAAACTTCACACTGGACTGCAAGCAGCTTGGATTCTGTGCCTCTCCAGTCTTCCTCCAGACTCCAGCCATGCTGGTATTTCTAATACAACAAGCAATAGAATTTGATGGAAAAGTATATTGATGGATCGGCTGATAAATGCTAGATAAAGAAATAAAGAAAACGTACAGCATTTATACCGGAGAACTGCTGGGAGAGCTGCAGCATGATGGCAATGAAGATGGGCTGGCGGTAGAGCGATGAGCGGAAGAGCTCAGGGATGGTGACCTTCTTCTCCCTCATCATCTGCCTGCCCTCGTCCCTCATCTCCTGCATGTCTGCAGCCACATCTTCAGTGCCACGGAGCTTCTTCAGCACTGTGGAAATGAGTTAGTTACGCTGACTGGAGAAACCCTAGGCAACATCTTAAATTGAGTATTAAAAACTCACCACTCTTAGCTTTGGCCTCCTCGTTCTGGTTGATGAGAAGGTAGCGCGGGCTCTCGGGGCAGAAGGGCAGCAGGGCACACTGGACTATGGCTGGGATGAAAGTAAAGCCAAGTAGGAAGGGCCACATTGTAGGGGTCCCCATGATTTCTTTAATACCAAAGATCTACAGAACAAAGCAGGAGTGTTTCTAATGAAATACACAAAAAGGTCACATCTATCTATGCAATGTAAAAGTCTAAATGATTACTAAAAGTGGTCTCATAATAAAGATAACATATTAATTGACCTGTGCTATGAGGATGCCAATGACAATGCCAAGCTGATGAAGTGTGCCCAGTGCCCCACGTAATGAAGTTGGGGCGATTTCTCCTACATACATTGGTACAAAGCCTGTGGACAGGCCAGAGTAAAGGCCTACAATGAAGCGTCCGATAATAAGCATCTCCCAGGATTCAGCCAGCTTGGAAAAGCCCATTAAAGCAGCAGCGATGAAGGCCAGAACATTAACAATGAGCATTGAGTTCCTCCTGTTAAAAGATCAGAAAGAGAA
>NW_015628351.1:2533450-2537598 GCF_001515625.1 Sinocyclocheilus rhinocerous
TTATATTTAAATGTTTTATTTTTTTTTTGTTGCATGGCATATTGGTGCCATGCTGGTATTTCTAATACAACAAGCAATAGAATTTGATGGAAAAGTATATTGATGGATCGGCTGATAAATGCTAGATAAAGAAATAAAGAAAACGTACAGCATTTATACCGGAGAACTGCTGGGAGAGCTGCAGCATGATGGCAATGAAGATGGGCTGGCGGTAGAGCGATGAGCGGAAGAGCTCAGGGATGGTGACCTTCTTCTCCCTCATCATCTGCCTGCTCTCGTCCCTCATCTCCTGCATGTCTGCAGCCACATCTTCAGTGCCACGGAGCTTCTTCAGCACTGTGGAAATGAGTTAGTTACGCTGACTGGAGAAACCCTAGGCAACATCTTAAATTGAGTATTAAAAACTCACCACTCTTAGCTTTGGCCTCCTCGTTCTGGTTGATGAGAAGGTAGCGCGGGCTCTCGGGGCAGAAGGGCAGCAGGGCACACTGGACTATGGCTGGGATGAAAGTAAAGCCAAGTAGGAAGGGCCACATTGTAGGGGTCCCCATGATTTCTTTAATACCAAAGATCTACAGAACAAAGCAGGAGTGTTTCTAATGAAATACACAAAAAGGTCACATCTATCTATGCAATGTAAAAGTCTAAATGATTACTAAAAGTGGTCTCATAATAAAGATAACATATTAATTGACCTGTGCTATGAGGATGCCAATGACAATGCCAAGCTGATGAAGTGTGCCCAGTGCCCCACGTAATGAAGTTGGGGCGATTTCTCCTACATACATTGGTACAAAGCCTGTGGACAGGCCAGAGTAAAGGCCTACAATGAAGCGTCCGATAATAAGCATCTCCCAGGATTCAGCCAGCTTGGAAAAGCCCATTAAAGCAGCAGCGATGAAGGCCAGAACATTAACAATGAGCATTGAGTTCCTCCTGTTAAAAGATCAGAAAGAGAATGGGTAACACTTTACAATAAGGTTCATTAGTTACCATTAGTTAACTACTTTAGTTAACGTGAACTAAGCATGAACAATACTTCTACAGCATTTATTAATCTTAGTTAATGTTAATTTCAACATTTACTACTGCATTATTAAAATCAAAAGTTGTGCTTGTTAACATTAGTTAATGCGCTGTGAATTAACATGAACTAACTATGAACAACTGTATTTTCATTAACTAACATTAACAAAGATTAATAAATACTGTAATAAATGTATTGTTCATTGTTTGTTCATGTTAGTTAATACATTAACTAACATTAACTAATGGAACCTTATTGTAAAGTGTTACCAGAGAATGTTTAAAGACACATGAATTCAGGATAAAAATTGAGTATTTGTAAAGTTCTGAATTGGTTGGTTAAGTTACCTGCCAAAGCGGTTTAGAAAGAGCCCAACTGAGAAGGAGCCGAAAATGCCACCGACAGAAAATATGGCCACTGATACGGACCAGAGTGTAGTTAGAGTGGTCGACGGTATGTACTCCGAGTACCTCTTATACCACGTCTCATTGTAGAAAGCCTCGATGGTCTATGAGAGAAAAGAACATACTCTATGAAAATCATTAGGGAGGGTGTTTATTTGATATTTCATTTCAATTCAAAATTTTCTTTAAAAAAAATAATCATTAACACACTATTATTAAATAAATTGTGATTTAATTATATTGTACAGTAAGTCAACAGTCATTTGCTGCAGCAGTTCTACATTACGTCAGCAGAGGGAGCAGTACTTCATGCTGACTACAGTGTCAAAACAGATTGCATAAGAAGCTGCTTAATTACGCTTGATACAAAACTGCAAACATAGGTGTATTATCTAGATTAGGCCTCGGCTTATTGTTGTGATTCAACAGTTTCTTCCTCAATAAATATGAAACAAGAAAGAAATAACATTAAAAGAATATTCAAAACTCTTCACTCATAAACAGTTCCTGCATGCTACCATTCAAAAGTTTGGGGTCAGATTTATATATATAAAAAAAAATGAAATAAATTTTATTTAGCAAGGATGCATTAAACTGGACAATAAAGATTTCTTTCAAAAACTATTTTAAAAACATTTGAAATGTATATAAAAAATGCTCACCAACAATTTACTAATAATCTTAATATCACAGTATTATTTCACAGTAATGATGTCCTTATGCGTCCTTGACTTTTGACTTTCTCTCTTTATAAAAGACTATCGCTAAACTATGGCACATGATTTGCACTCTATATATAGAGTTCTCTCAAGCATATGTGAGATTTATCCAGAACCCTTAGCTGATGTGACGTATTAAGAGGTCAAGGTCATTTATTCATTCATCATTCATTGTGAAAAACATATTTGTTGCAAACTACAGACAAGTCTAATATCTTTTTTATTACTTGATGTACATAACAGTAGCCTTGAAATGGAAATCTATTTGTCAAACTTTGTACTTGCCCGTTTATGGACAGTAGGAAAGGCTGTTATAAGAATCTCTTCTGAAGAGTTTCAATAGTGCTGGTCTATTATTAGAATGCTCTGCATGTGTGAATCAGCATATCTTAAAAGGCGACGCAAGAAGGAGGATTAATACAGCATAGTTTACACAGCTAATCTAAAATTAGATGCATTACACAATAACACTAACATACAAACATCAACAATACCCATATATCAATTTGTCAATTAGCAATATGCTGATGCTTAAGTGCTTATATGACAAATCATGTCATGTCTGTTATATGTCTAAAATTGTTCACCTTCTGAGGGGCATTGATGACTCCTGTGTTGTAGCCGGTCATCCGACGTGATGTCGAGAGTGACCGACTGAAAGGGAAAGGCTGTTATAAGAATCTCTTCTGAAGAGTTTCAGTAGTGCTGGTCTATTATTAGAATGCTCTGCATGTGTGAATCAGCATATCTTAAAAGGCGACGCAAGAAGGAGGATTAATACAGCATAGTTTACACAGCTAATCTAAAATTAGATGCATTACACAATAACACTAACATACAAACATCAACAATACCCATATATCAATTTGTCAATTAGCAATATGCTGATGCTTAAGTGCTTATATGACAAATCATGTCATGTCTGTTATATGTCTAAAATTGTTCACCTTCTGAGGGGCATTGATGACTCCTGTGTTGTAGCCAAACTGCAAGGAGCCGATCACAGCAGTCCCAACAGCCATCATCAGCTGAAGCGTCAACTGCTGTAAGGGTAGAAGAACAACATAATTATATATTTTAATATTTTTAAAATATATTTTAATATTTTAATATGGTTCACGATTAACCATTTAGTCCTGATTTTTAAGGAACAATATAGAGAATACTGATGTTTATAGCAAAATCTGAAATGTGGGAGCATTTTGCTGATAATGACTGTATGAATTTAATAATATGACATGTGGAATATTACTAAAATATAGAAATCCCATTTCAGCCACGGAATGAAAAGAATTAAAAAGGTATAAATATAATAGATGTAAACTTGCTATTCTGAGAAGAAAAGTCTGAATTGTGAGCTATAAACTCACAAAATTATGTGGCAGAAACAAAATAACCGAAAGACTTAATTTTGAGACATAAACTCAGAAATCAGAGGGGGGGAAAAATCTGAATTGGGAAATGTAAACTCAGAATTCTGAGAAAACAAGACAGAATTGTGAGATGTAAAATTGGACTTTCTTAAAAAAAAAGTCATTGTGAGATATAAATTTAAAATTGAAATATGTATTCAGAATTGTGAGAGAAAAAGTCAGAACTTGGAGGACGTAAACTCAGAAATCAGAGGGGGGGAAAAATCTGAATTGGGAAATGTAAACTCAGAATTCTGAGAAAACAAGACAGAATTGTGAGATGTAAAATTGGACTTTCTTAAAAAAAAAGTCATTGTGAGATATAAATTTAAAATTGAAATATGTATTCAGAATTGTGAGAGAAAAAGTCAGAACTTGGAGTTTATATATTGCAATTCTGAGAAAAATGTCAGAATTACAAGAAAAAAAGTTAGAATTGTGAGATAAACCTTTCCTTTTTTATCCCATGGTGGAAACGTGATTTTGTAAGCTGGATTATTTATTTATACATTTACATTACATTTACATTCAGTCATTTAGCAGACGCTTTTATCCAAAGCGACTTACAAATGAAGACAATAGAAGC
>NW_015628351.1:2538532-2545996 GCF_001515625.1 Sinocyclocheilus rhinocerous
TCATGTTCTGATTGGTTGTCTAGGTCATGTGTCTTGTTTCCCATTGGTTTGTTCATGTCATGTAACCCTCTTTGTTTGCTATAAGTAGCCATGTCGTTGCCTTTGTTCCTTGACGTGTATTGAATGTATTTATCCTGTTGTCGGTTAGTGTTGAAGTCAAGTCAAGTCAAGTCTAGTCTGTTAAAGTCAAGTCAAGTCAAGTCATGTCAAGTCTGTGTTTATTGTTTGGATTATGAGCCTAACTGAATGGTGGAATTTTGATAAAGTGATGGGTTTTATACATGCAAGGGAGTTAAAAAGGTGTGTACTGAATGTGCAGTTTCACTCTGCATAATAACAATATTATGCATAATACAAGAGTCAGTTCTATATGGTCTTTGCATTCCTTTTACAGCTTTGCTAAAGCCAAAAAAGACATGAAATAGCTTAAACTGTTCAAATTATTTGTATCTTTTTTTTTTCTAACCACCATGTGAACAATGGTTCAGTTTATTACACAGAACTGTGAACCCACTATGCAGGCAACATGTAAGATGCTGAATGAGGGAAACCCTGTTGATTATTAATATGATCCTATTACAGATCTGGCAGCACCTGAACCAACTCACGCACACGTACCACGACTACTCCAGCCTCTTATTCCAATCCACTCCAATCCATTCCAACAACCACAGGCTTTTACATAACAGGCTCAACAGGCCTTCAAAGACAACGACTTCATCGTGAGCACTAGCACGTAGGGTCAGATTAACTAAAATACTGCTAATGTGATTTCATACGTGCTCCTAAGCATTCTTACGCTAAATAACACTTTAGTATATATTTAGAGCTGAGTTTGATCTCGACTGGAGTAAAACTCTACAACTGTGTGTACTAAAAAGGCAAATCCCCAAAAAACTAAATGTTTTGAGAATAGGCCAGAATATTATTCTGGGAATCCTCTGCTGTACTTGTCATACACTAGGTAGCAAACACTAGTTAGTCTCACGCTTAAGAAGGTTACATCAGTAGCCTTTTAATAGTGTTTTAATCTGCCACCCTGCCTACTGCAGAAAACGCTGTGTTTTAACAAACATTCCCTGTAATAGAAACTAACTGTTATGGCAGGTTTGCTGTGGGACAATTGCGCCTCCTGGCTGTCATACTCTGTGCAGCTCTGACTTGACCACAGCACATGTGCTTACATGCAACACTTAAACCTTGTTAAATATTATGTAACCACAGGTCAGTACATGCAATTAATTGCAGTTGTAAAAAATGCATGAATAAAAACATAAATTGATGTGCATTTAGCAATGTTCACTGAGTAACATTGGCCTCAAGTCCTTAGAAGCTTAACATTCCTGATGAAATGAACATATCGAATATTAATAAACAATGCAAGGTCCACTGAGCCACTGAATCAAAGGGGTTTAGACTTCAAAGGGTTTACAGCAGCGCTTTTTCTAAATAATCTCAATTTAAGAGCACTGCTCTTCTAGTGCACTTAAGCACACGTTATAATAAACCAAATGTCATTGTTCTACAAAACTTAGTTCATTATAATGCATATGCATATACATTAATCAAGTACAAAGCACTGATGGTCCAACAACAACAACAACAACAACAAAAAAGTATTTTGGATAGTGCTGTCAAACGATTAATTGTGATTAATCTCATCCAAAATAAAAGTTTTTGTTTAGTCTACATAATATATATATTTAATATATAAACAAAATGTTTCTTAAATATATACATGCATGTGTGTGTATTTATATACACAAAATAAATATACACAGTACACACATATATATTATGGAAACAAAAACTTTTATTTTGGATGCGATTAATCGCGATTAATCAAGACTACAAGGAATAAATGGTGTAAAATATTTAAATATTGATGTTGACAAAAATAAATAATCTTATTTTTTATCATTTCTATAATTTCCCTTTTAAATTTTTTTATAAGGTATAATTCTTTTTTATAATTTCTATTACTCCAACAATACTGATCAACTATGGCATAACTGACAAATTAATTAGTAAGCCTATGAAAAATAAGCCGCTTGGTTACCTCTGTCTGAATGGCGATTTGTACACAGGCATGCTTAGATTGGCTGCACGTATTCAATGGAGTTACGTAAATGCGTCGACTTTTAATCGTTGTAATCTGGACAATCCTGAGAACGTGTTTCTAGATATCCATATACAATATGCATATATGTTTTTAAAAATCGTTTTAATTATTAACGCATACTTAATAATTAATACGCATGCATGTGTATTTTTTGTATGTGTATGTATTTTTTAACTGAGAGACTACAAGGAATAAATGGTGTAAAATATTTAAATATTGATGTTGACAAAAATAAATAATCTTATTTTTTATCATTTCTATAATTTCCCTTTTAAATTTTTTTATAAGGTATAATTCTTTTTTATAATTTCTATTACTCCAACAATACTGATCAACTATGGCATAACTGACAAATTAATTAGTAAGCCTATGAAAAATAAGCCTATGCACTGTTGTCAAAAAATGATGTTGATCTGAAAGATTCTGCTGTCTATAATAAAATGTAATAATAATATAAGTAAATACAGGAACAGGTTTGGTAATCTGGTAGTGCTGGTAGCTTTGTCATTGTTGTTTCATCCTCACACCATATCCTTAGCCTTTGTTCTTCACAGTAGGAAAGTGTCCGGTAAAATTGTATGCAAAAGAAAAAAAACACTTCTCTTTCATTGTCTTCATATCATAAATTATTTTTCCTCAAAAAGAATGGAAAGTTTCTGTTGACGTTGGTTCCTCAGGACTAAATAAATGTTCTTTGATAAGCATTGTAAACAATAACACACAAACGTTGGATCAAAGACAAGGTGGGTTTGGTGGATGTCTGTAGGTTGGTATTGTTCAGTAAATCAAAGATATGTCTATGCCATTGCTAATTTATTGCCTTGAATGTCATTTTCTTTTTGAATTTGTAAGCAATTTGTCCAGATTGTAATAGGCCTAAGTGGCAGAAAGTGTTGGTCCACACATGACTGAGTCGGTGAAAGTTCGTGCTACAGGGCACTACACACTTATCTCTAGGCTATTTCTGAATGGGAGACATATCAACCCTTACTAAAAAGTAGTATACTTCAAGTTTATTTTATTAAGTATACTTAAGTAAAGTTCAAGTATATTTTTAAGTATACTTTATGTAGCAAGTATACAAATATCAGTGTACTAGTAGTATACTTGTAAGTGTACTATTTCAATACTCCTTGGGACTAAATTGGCCCACTTTCTAGTATATAAAAGTATACTTTTAAGTATAACAGTAGTAAACTTTGAGTACACAACTAGTTTACATCAAAATGTTTAGTTTGTACTGCAACTATACTAAAAGTGAACTTATGGGTATACTGATAGTTTACTAATTAAATACTTGTAGTATCATTTTTAGTACACTTTGAAGTATAGTCTCAGTAAACTACTAGTTTAGTAGTTTTATACTGCAAGTATACTTGTAAGTTTTCTTTAAGTGAACTTTACATCATACTTTAAGTATACTACTGTCCCTATTTAGGTATTAATTTGTATATATTTTGTTACATGAATATCTGACCATACAAAACATCAAAAGAACAGGGTATCTGCTTGTAAATAAAAACATTTTATTCTAGCTTCATGCATTCTTTTTTTAAACACTTGAATGTGGGTACGTTTCATAAATCAAAAAAAAGAAAAGAAATAAACAACATTTTGAACAAAAAGCTGAAAAAAGACTATGAATTGGATTCAGAATGATAATCAAAACGTAGATAAAGTCGATCAACACCCCAAAGCTTGACAGTCCTTATTACCTCTTCATTGGTCGACATTACATCAACTTTACAGAGTTTTGATACTGTTTTATGTCTGATGATCGTGTTAGAATACATGTGGAAGCATCTGTTGTTTCGGTTTCTTCTTCACTTGTGTTTTTTGGAAATTCTGTACAGAAGATGTGTACTAGCGCCCCCTACAGTATAACAATGAAAACACGGATTCTAGGAACACAAGCATAGCTCAGATATATTTAGACTTTTTCTAAGTAGGCTATAAGTCAAGTATACTTAAATGTCATTTTAAGTATATTTCTGAGAAGTACATAAAGCCCATTTCTGAGAAGTATATAAAAAGTAGACTAAAAGTATACTTTCCGATGTTTAGTTTAAAAGAAGTATACTAATAGCACACTTGAATAAACGTCTTTTTCGTAAGGGAATGAAAGCATTATTGTTTGCATGGCTATGATTGCCAGCACCTCTTGCTTGACAGCAGTAAAACTGAGCATGATGAAATAAAAGGTCATTCATTCTACATAAATGCGAAGCGCAGTTGTCAAATACTAAAATCTTTAAAATAGCTTAAAGCTGATCATTTACCAAAATAGGACTGCACTTGTGTCATATTAAATGTTGTTTGAATTGAAAAGTAATACACTATCATTTTATAATAAAAAGAACAATGTTGTCATTTAACCTAAAAATGAGTCATGTGGTAACATCTGAATTAACTGGTTTATATAATCATCAACATTTATATCTGAATTAAGTCAAAACAATACTATTATTATGACTAAATCAACCAGACTAGATTACACCAACAAAAGTCATTTTTAGAAGGTCAGGTCAGGTAGAATTAACGTCTTAAGGTAACAATTACAGTTACAATTAGTGTAGTGTTAATGGTTGCCAATACATTTTACTGTGAAGAATGAGTTTAAGGACATGATACTGTAATCCTCAGGTCATGTGACCTCTTGAGCTTAAACATGGATGCATCACTCTCTCTGGCTAACTTTCGAATGACTGGAAATTCAACTCCGTCTCAGCTTTATAAGTGTTCATTTGCATGATTTTCTCACCTGAGCACAACAATCACAGTAGCGTTGTCTGATCACAAGACTGTTTCATGTTTGAGTGGCTTTAAAACACTAGAAAACAACAGGCTACATTGGATTTAAGGGACTTTGTAGTGCTTTTCATGCTATGCTTAACCATGGATAATCTGTTTTTAAACCCTGTGTTCCATACTTGTGATTTTGAAAGTGGGTTAGACTTGCCTAGGTTTTGAAACTTTTGCGAATGGGCTTTCAGGCGCATTTTTGCTTTTTTTAGAAACTTTCATGCAATATATTCATTTCAGCATTTGAGGGAATTGTCAAACACTGAGAGAATACCTGTTAATTGGAGTGATAAAGTAACCAAAGAAACCGTTATGGTCCAAAAAGTCTATTCAGCAACATTGTGATACCATAAATTAATATACTGTATAGCAATGCAAGCTATTATTTAATCAGGTCACATGCTAAGTTCATCCAATCAATGATGCTGACACAGCAAATATGCCAATAAGAGCATAAACATCGCAGCTTTTGAAGTGTGAAACCTCAAAACTTAATTTCTAACTAAAAGAAAATAAGTGTGAAACACTGAAAAAGATAACATAGCATTCTGTTAACCCAGGGTTAAGAATGTGTTTATTTTCTTATGGTAAGGTCTTGCAACTCAAGTGTTTATTGAAATACAGATGATATTTCAGTTTCAAAGAGCCCTTTGAAACATTGTGAATCTGACATGGGTAGACACAAGCACAGGTTTTGGGTCAGCCAGTTCACAAAGCTCAAACGAAGACAGCCATTGTCCACATCACCATATCTCTTTGTCCTCATCTCGGTCATTTTCATTATCTGCTGTGACACTGTCATTGAGGCTCATGGCACTGAATGAAAGAGCACCTTCTTGTGGATTAAATGGAAACTTTTACACTAACAATGATGGAACAATGTGACTCAGACTAATGGAGAGGCACATTCCAACTGTATTGGTGAGGAGCCTTGTGTTCCTCCATGAGTAGTGCTGGACCCTCTTTTTCATGCGGTCCAATTAGAGACATGTCCTGCCTGCCCTTAGAAATCTGTCAAGCAGATAATGAGCTCTTTACAAAGCATTCATTTGGAGCCCCTGTGCAATGGGCAGAAGTCCCATTTCTGCCACAACTTTGAATATCTTTCTTGGTGGCCTGGATCAGCTGCAGTGGCCCAGTAGTAAGTCTAAATGAAAGTGCTTCTTGTGTTGGGACTTTAAACTAAAGGATTTGGATTAGGGTCAAAATCATTAATCCTTTTGAATATAGGATTACAGTAAATATCATATTAGAAGAGTAAAAATGTACTGCACCATGCACCAAAAGTGCAGATCTGCCAAACTATATAACTAACTATAACAAACTATAACTAGAACACACAGTATGTATATGTCAATATACTGTATAAACCCAAGATCAGGGGTTCAGTTCCCAAGGAATGCATGATCAAATGTAACTTGAATGCAGTGTGCAGAGTCATTCTGAGTAAAATAAACTAGTAAATGGGTTACAAAGTCAAATAATTAAATAATGTAAAAAAAAATGTGCAAGGTTTCAGATACACGTTTGATGTTGGTCACCATTTTTTATGGTGATTATTTTTTTATATGGCAAAAATATGATTATTTTGATTTGAAGGAGTATAACTGTCTGGCACAACTAGAATGAAAATATACTGTATTTACAGTAAGAGTGTAATTTACATCTTACACTTACAGTAAACGTATAAATTCAGTTTATAAAATATATCCGATTAAGGGGCAGGTTGCATAAAAGCATTTAAAGACAAATGATGCATTAAAGGAATAAGTGCATAATTAAAACATGTTAAGTAAAAGTTCCCCCTACTGTTTTTTTTTCTTCTGTGTGGGACTGTTTGATGGAGGAAGTACGCAACAAGGGACAGATTCCGTCTCCCCATCTATTGTTACAGTGAGAGTCTCTCCGGTCTGGCCACTGAGCTTCAGTGTCTTATTCATAAGGAATAATATTTTGTATAAGAACCCTGCTGAGGGGAGGGACTAGAGAACAAAGCGACAACAAAAACTGGACTCAAAGATGTCATGACTCCCCACGAGCCTGGGGAATAACTGGTGACTGACAAGGCAATGTTGTTCTTCCTCTTGGTAAGCACAAATGCAAAAATAAACCCTGCTGTTCACATTGTAATAGACTAAACAAGTCTTCCTATAACTCAGTCACAAAAAAAGACTGATTTTTTAAAAAGACTAAGTAGGTAATGATAGGTGACTGTATTTAGGCCTACTCAACAATGTGTAAAAGTCTGCCCTCTAGTGAACTGGAATGTGTAACTTGATGAATGGTTATGAACGAATGAATGAAACGCATTTGTCCGTGTTTCACTCCGTCTCGAATCGCGCTCGCGGAAAGCGCTTGAGAAACAGAATGACTCTTCCGCGGCTTGGTACGCTTTCAACTCGTTGTTTTAGTTTCGAGCAAGACTGTACGACATTCACATTACATGATTTGACTGATTTTTACGTAGAAAGGGCGACAGCGCACCGCATTAAAAGGAATTATCATTCATGTTTTCATAACCGCTGGCCAAATTCAAAAAC
>NW_015628351.1:2546046-2560819 GCF_001515625.1 Sinocyclocheilus rhinocerous
ACTGTACTTAGGCCTACTTAACTGTGTAAAAGTCTGCCCTCTAGTGAACTGGAATGTGTAACTTGTTGGATTTAGTAGTTAGTATAGATTCAAAGCAGGTCCAAGTTTTATTTTTGCATGCTGTTTTTAAAAGAATATACAATTCCTACACAATTTCAAGGACTAAATACTTTAAATAGATGTAACAGATTATTTGAATGGGTATGAATGGTTATGAACGAATGAATGAAACGCATTTGTCCGTGTTTCACTCCGTCTCGAATCGCGCTCGCGGAAAGCGCTTGAGAAACAGAATGACTCTTCCGCGGCTTGGTACGCTTTCAACTCGTTGTTTTAGTCTCGAGCAAGACTGTACGACATTCACATTACATGATTTGACTGATTTTTACGTAGAAAGTGCGACAGCGCACCGCATTAAAATAAATGATCATTCATGTTTTCATAACCGCTGGCCAAATTCAAAAACGAAACAAAAATGTAATCATCTTTGAGAGCAAGGGGACCCCCTGGTGTTTCGGGGGCCCTACGCAGCTTGCGTATTTTGCGTATAGGGAGGATCGGCTCTGGGTTATACTGAAGGTGTTTATGGTGGTTACCTTTTGGAAGCTGCCTCGACCAAGTTAAGAAATTAACAGACAAAAAAAAGTGCATCGACCTCAGAGTGATTATCCGTGTAGGGATGTCTCAACCGTCTCACATGAAAATGTACCAGATTCTGGTAAGATTGCAGTTTGTGTTCTGTCGAAAACAAAAGTAACTGTACCGCAGTAAACCAAAGATTGTAACAATTACAAAGACTTTTACAAAACAATTACAAAGAAATAAATACATGGACATAATGACATTGATTAGAGCTTTATTTAGCCTGTTTCAATGTTAGTTGTATATTATTAGCATCCTATAAAAAAAATGCATTACCATGTGAAGAGTTCAGATGCAAAAACGTCTAAGTGCCGTTCGAAACTTTCTTCTAAAATGAGAATTTTTATCAGGCTCCTATGTGTAGGTTCAGTAATTTCACTTTAATGGCAATAACTTGGTATTAAAGTGAAACTATTGAACCTACACATAGGAGCCTAATAAAAATGCCCATTTTAGAAGAAAGTTTCGAATGGCACTTAGAGGCTTTTGCATCTGAACTCTTCATGTACAGACCAATCAGCCTACCAAGATGAACACTGTAACAGTACTATATTAATACATTAATTTTCAATATAATTTTCTAATGGCTAATTGGTAGTAAGAACTAAGGTGATGGGAGATCCGTTTGCAAGAGTTACTGTATACTGTATATATTTATAAGTTATATTTTATTTTCTAATTTATTATATAGTTTTGTTACTTTATTATTGTTTTATGTTATTTGAGACTGTCTTTTCCTTAACATTTGTTTTACTGCTTTGATCTTGATATATGTAAAAAAGAAAATGAGATCTTATTAGATTTTACATGTTAATCATTGAAATACATATTTAGATTCACCAAGACAAATTAGATTTTATGTTGCACTTAATTTTATGTTTTTTGACACACATTATCCAATAAATAAAGATTAGGTTGAGATTTTAAAAAAAATTAAGTTTAAGATTTAATCTAACTTATGTTCTATTAAAGTATATTTTGTGCCTGACTGGATTACATAAAGCATGTCAAATTAGTTTGTTCCATTAACTGCAGTGTCACTACTCTTGCACATTAGAGAATATGCATGAAAGAGTTTGGATCATGTGATTGATATCATCTGGGATAGAAATGTGAACATCAACTGATGTGTGATGCCAAGCACTGATCATGCTTCAACCAAAGACCACTCAGACTATAGCCAGAGAATTGAAAACTGCATGGAAATTTACTGATAACAGGCTGGGCAGGGAGTATCATTTGAGAGCTACAAAGCACATGCAGTCCCATCTAATAATCTGATTAAACCTCAAGCACCACTTCCGTCCAGACCACCTCAGCATACTCAACACAGATGGAAAGGGAAACCCTGCCCAAATCAGCTTCTCTGCTGAGTTAAAAACACTACAAATGTTATATATATATGTGTGTGTGTGTGTGTGTGTGTGTGTATATATATATATATATATATATATGTGTGTGTGTGTGTGTGTGTGTATATATATATCAGTAATATATCAGTATCAGTATCAATATATCAGTATTTGCCTAAAAATGTATATGGACACATAGTAAATGTATTAATTGGAAAAATAAACACACTTTTTAAGGAAAATGTTTCACAAAAGAAATATGTTAAAAATAAATAAATATAATTGTATATATAGTTACTTCATTTTATAATGCAATCAATGAATGATTTGTTTATTTTTATGTGTCTTACTTTACTTTTTGAGGCCTCTGTATACAAAAAATATAGCCAGATATGCACAAAATAAATATATGTAGGTGTATGTATATGTAATTCAATACTGAATCAAAAATAATGAAATTAGCTTTTAATCAAAATACTAAGATGCTGAAAACGAGACTTGCCTGTTTGCTGTTATCACTAGGCCTAACCAGGCTGGTGGTCTCGTTAGGTTTGGTCTTGTCTGTGGCGGTCATGTTGATGAAAGAAAAAGAGAGAGACCAGAACGCAGAATGAGAAGCAGCTGTCTGCTCCTCCAGCACAAAGGAATACACAAGCCACAACCCACATCTCATTCATCACATACATGAAAACACCCCCATTACATGCTTCTCATCACCTGAAACCTCATTCAGCAACTGAGCAAATATCCATGTCATCAGCTTTTGACCACCATTTGAACAAATCACGCTGGAAAGGCTCACTCATTGTTCAGACTTACATTACAGATTATTACACATAAAGTACTGTCTAATTCAATCAAGCTACTGGAAGTTTCTGCACCTTGCCTATTCTGATCATAGGTTACCATGAAAGCAATGTATACTACACTTTATTTAAAAAAAAAAAAGCCAGTGCATTTCTTTCAACCCTAAAACACTACATAATACAGTGCATAATTCAAAATACAGTACCATTCAACAGTTTGGATATGATGAACATAATAATAATACTGAGTTATAATACTGAGTTTAAATACATTTTTAAATGTAATTTATTAATGTGATAGCAAAGCTGAATTTTTAGCGGCCGTTACTCGTGTTTTCAGTGTCACATGACCCATCAGAAATCATTCTAATATGCTGATATGATGCTCAAGAAATATTTCTTATTATTATAAATGTTGGAAATGATTGTGCTGCTTAATATTTTTGGAAACTGTGATACATTTATTTGAAATATAAAGTTTTAACATTATATAAATGTCTTTACTGCCACTTTGGATCAATTTAATGCATCCTTGCTGAATAATAGTAAAAAAATATTTTTTTACAGACCCTCAACTTTTGAATGGTAAATAAACAAACATGTTTCAATAAAAGTAATCCATAATTAAAAAATTATAATTTAAATAATCTAAAAAATAGCAGAAGTAGTAATAATAAAATCAAATAAATAACCTGAACATTTACCTAATGACATTAATACAGCAATTTGCTTTCTAAAATCAAAAGATTATTATGTTCTATTGACAGCCATATAGTTTTATGTTTTCTCTTAATGAAACATGTGTCGTGTCAACATACATGTGTCAATATTTTATAGATATTTATTTTATATTCCAGATATAATATTTTATATAGAGGCTAACATTTTTTGTTTGTTTGTTTTTCACTATATGAAAATATGTAGCTAACTTTACATTTTAAGAAAGGGAGTCCTTCAGGTAGCTACCTCTGGCTTAGCGTAAACAAACAAAATATAATGACAGGCCTTCCCTGAAATGAACTTTTTATTTTTTAAAAGGGGTATGTGCAGAATAATTTGTGAAATAGTACTCCATTTAAAATACATTTGTAAATATCCACAAAGGCTACTTTGTTGTGTACAAAGGCTACAAGGCCACAAAAGGCTACAAGCACTGTGCTTTACTTTGACGTGAACATTCAGTGGCTTGCCAGTAGATGGCAGCAGTAAAACACTAAGATTGAAATGTCTCTTTGCTCTTTTTATCTCTGTTGCACATTTGAAACGGCTTTCAAAAGGTAAATTCTACTCACTTATCACTTTTCATACAGTGTATATTTGGATAAAAAAAATTATTATAAAGAAGTAGAGCAAATACCTCAGGGATATTCTTGTACTTATCATTAATATTTCAGAGGGAAAGTCTTGCATAATGGATCATATTGACGGTAATTGTGTGTGATGTCATGTAAACATTGATTATGACCTCTGAACCTTTGCGGCGCGTTCCCTGCAGGAGATGGAAATGTTTCTTTCCAGTGCAAGACAGACTGACCGCATTAACCACCACAGATAACCTGTAAAAGACACTTCACTATATGAAAACATTAAAGATATTAGTTGAAAAAAAAATCAGTCTTGCCTTTACAAATGTGAATGTCTGTCTCCAGGGATGAGAAATGAGCAGTAGGCTGGTGATGGCATGTGTGTGGATGGACAGGCAGCAGCAGTCTGCCCTCATTCAGAGGAGGTGAGTGATTTACAGCTCAACACAGGGGAGATGGATGGGAAAGGGGTGAGCGTCTCGTATATATGGGGGCAATTACAGTGACTCTGGGGCGTTTACGGCTGACAAGGAACAGCACTGAGTGGGGGAGAGCTCTTTTTCGCCCCTGACAACAACTTTGTAAAGTGTGATGGATCCTGCTAATCCAGTGTCAGTCTTTACTGTTCTGGAAATTGAAAGGGGATGTTCTCATTAACCGGATACGCAGATGTGTGATGCAACCATTTCTCAATTTAATGCTCCCTTCACTCTTTTCTTGAGGGAACCTTACAACATTGTGAAACTTCACTGTCTTGGCTGGTCGGGTGAATTCCTATGAAAATGACCAACCATCTATTAATGCCTTGTTGGTAATTTTGAGAAGGAATGTGCCTGTGTGGTGGCAACAATGACGTCAGCGCCGTTCATGTTGGTTCATATCAGCCATATAGAGTGGATTCAGGTCACTGCATTGGCCTACACCAGGGGTAGGCAAGTTCGGTCCTAGAGAGCCGCAGTCCTCACTCTTTAATCCTTACTGGATTTATGAAAAACCATTTCCTATTGCATCAGTAACATCTATTAGAATAAAATGTTATGACAAGCTTAATGCTAATCAGTCACACATCAGGTGTTCATTTTAATTTGATTGAGCGTATGCTATTGGTAATCAGAACGACTTCAGCACAACTAAACTAGTCTTTCAGCTCAGTTTCTGAATCTTTTGATAGCTCTTTCTTACAAGAAATGCTGTATATATATCTGTTTGTTTTCAATATTTCAGATTCAGATTCAAGATGCATATTTACTGGACTGAAGCAACTTAGGTTTACTTGATTATCCATACATCTTTTTTTTTTCTTTTTTCTTTTTTAGAAAAATCATGCAAAAATAGCATATCAAATATGATACCTCAGGCTTTTGAGAAACATTTATTTCTCTATCATCCTTGCATTGTATTTTATGGTTTGTCACCCACAATAAAAACCACAGAACTTTGATCATAAAAGTAAGCATTTAATTATCATCTAATAACCTATAAAGATCTCACTGACTTGCATAACAAGCTTTCATTTTACTTACTGACTATATATATATATATATTAGTGCTGTCAAACGATTAATCGCGATTAATTTCATCCAAAATAAACACATTTGTTTACGTAATATATGTGGGTGTTGTAACGCCCCTGTGGACTGTTTATTGTGGTTTCTTCCCCTTTTGTTGGTTTAGCCCGTACTAATAATTAGTTAATTACCCTCATTGTGCTCACCTGTCTGCCACTAATAGTCCACCCTATATTAGTTCCTGTCTGTCTGAGCCTTAGTGTCGGTTATTGTGAATGTTACCCCGAGTGTGTGTGTGTCTCACCTATCTGGATCTGCCTTGCTGTGTCTACATTAAAAGTAATTATTGGAATCTTTGTTGTCCTCGTCATTCTGCCTGCCTCCACACACCGTGTTGTGACAGAATAACCGACCCTAAGTAAAGTATAGCGGCGTCTTTCCCCTCGTTTGTTTTTCCGGTTTTTGTCAGTTTTTATTTTCGTGTTATCCACATAACACCAAATAACTCAAACAACAAATATATAATGCATCAAGAACCAACTTTGCTTATTGTAAACTTTATTTTCACATTTAAAACATAGTTGACCCAGCTTAACATAAGTTTCCAAAGAGTTTCACTAAACGGCCTATGATCAAAATAAAAGTTCAACAAATAAAACTATCACATAACATATTAATAAAACAGACATAATACACACTTGTGACCACACCTGAAAAACTCCCATCTGGATGATATGGTCATGCAAACATGTTCAAATGATATTTAAATAAAACGTGTCAGAAAACCTCAAATAATGTATTGCCAAGTCAAACCACTATAGAACACAGGCCTGCTTTACATGTAGGGTAGGAGCTAAAATATCTAGATTGAATTCCCCTTATTCAATACACTCAGTACACAAAATGTCTTGGATTTCCATTTTCTTATGTTCTTGGTGAATGTTTTCCTACCATTGTGGATGCTCACATACCTGTACTAATTATTAGCTAGTTGTTAATACAAGAACCAAGGCTAGACCTCATATGGCTATACCTCATACCAAGAATCACAACAAATAGTCTTGTAGTGTATAAACCCAATAAACCACAAGTGGACTAAATCGGGAGGTTTCAAACTGGGGTCCAGGGCAAGAGAGTGCTATTTGGAAAATGTAAACAAGTAAAAACCGAGTATGGATATACATTTTTCCTTTGTTTTTGTTTTTTTTGCAACTGTCGCCTGCTTGCTCACTAGTTGAATGGCTCTATTTTCTGTTACATTATAGCTGCTTTGAAACCATATGTTATTAAAATTAGTATGCAAATACATTTGAATTGAAATCATATTCAAATTCAAATATTGAGTTGAACAATGTAAATATTTATGTATGACAGCATACACAACATAATTAAAATAAGCAAAAATTTTCCAGATAATATCTTAATAATTTATTTTGGCTACAATCACAAATGAAACGGATCATTTAAATCTGCTACAGTACATGTTGTCTTCATGTTATCTAAATTAAAAACACTGATATACTTCCCTAGTTTAAATGGCTCTCACTTCTTCTAAAACATAAAACACTGTACAGGCTCGTTACAGGATAACGATCTTCTCTTTCTCTCACACACACACACACACACACACACACACACACACACATATACATACATACATACATACAGACATAACAGAAGCATAAGGAACTTATTATCAGAGCAGAAAATAGCACAATCACTCCGTTCATTCTCCTGGCTGTCCTCTGACCTGTTTAATTATGCCAACGCTGCTTATGCACCTGTGTGTCCCATACTATTACACCTCCCATCACTTAACGGCTTTTAGTATCGCAGCATCCTGTTCCACATCCAGCCACTTTATTGCCTCACGCCACAACCGAAAAAAAAACCTACTGTTTGAATCACCCTTGAGCGGAGACTGGTGCAATTGTGTACTTGAGGTGTTCAGCATTCAGCCATGATTGCTGTTTGATGCTCTTTGTTGAGGTGGGCTCGTAAAAGTCAGGGTGTGTTGTAGGCTTCCACCCCCCACCGGCTCTAATGAGACACAGAGGCTTAATAAGATGGAGGATAGTGCACACATGCAGACAGGACATTAGCACGCTGTTGTTAGACTACAATTCCTCCCTCTGCTCAGCACTGAGACTGAACCGCTTTCTCACAGCATCTACGACAGGAGACATGCATTGCTGCTTCACACTTTTTGCATTTATACCCTCTTTGTGGCACAATTTTTGCATTTTTGTTCACATAGAACAGTATTTGCAACCCAACATATGGGATTTATATTATACTATCATACTATATTCTTTTATATATATATATATATATATATATATATATGTATATGTATATGTATATATTTACTTTGAATATGCAAACTGAGGGTCTGATTTTAATATTAGAAATTAGCAAAAAGACATGCATTGCTGCTTCAGACGTTTTGCATTTACACCCCCTTTGTGACATTTTTTGCATTTTCATTCATATAGAACAGTATTTGCAACCCTAAATATAGGATTTATATTATACTATCATATGTATATATTTGCTTGAATATGCAAATTGATTTCAATATTAGAAATTTGAAAGCAAAAGCATTGCTGCTTCACACTTTTTGCATTAACACCCTATTTGTGGCACCATTTTGCATTATTATTCACATATTACAGTATTTTTGCAACCCTAAATATCAGATTTTTGTTATGCTATTATACTGTACTCTTCTATATATTGTATATATTTACTTTCAGTATGCAAACTGGGGGCATGATTTTAAATATTAGAATTCTGACAGCAAAAAGACATGCATTGTTGCTTCACACTTCTTGCATTTAAACCCTCTTTGTGACATCATTTTTGCATTTTCATTCACATATTACAGTATTTACAAACCTAAATATGTTTTTGTTTATTATACTATACCCTTCTACACATTGCACATATTTACTTTGATTATACATACTGAGGGTATGATTTTCAATATTAGACATTTGATAGCAAAAATAGGTACATAGACAGACCACATGTATCACAACAACCCTGTCAAAAGGTTTCTGTAAGAGAGCGAAACGAGAGAAGAGAAGGGAGGAGCTAGAGGTGGATCATACCGAATCCAGAGCAGCCTATTGGTGCTTTGAAGTCACATGATTGCTTTAGGAATGCTAATTCATGCTGTATTTTTTCTCCTCCTCTCTGCTTGGTGTAGTATGTGCCTGTCGGATAGAGCAGACCTCAGACATGGTGTAGGATATCAGGAAAGGAACAAGCGATTGAAGTTGAGACGAGGCCTGTGTTGAGGGTATGTAGAGCTTTATTAAGATGTGCTGTTGTTTTTGGCTTCATATGTGACTGTAAATGTCAGTTGTTCAGGAAGCCCTACTTATATTTAAATATGTCTCTTCAAGCTTAGTGTCTTATATCAACAGTATGTGTGGTCTGTATGTTAAATAGAGTGCATAAATGTGCATATGCCTGTGCATGTCTGTCTCGGCACAATGAAAGCTGTTTACTTTGGAGAATTCCACCACATGTCTCCACTGCTTTCAGTACGGTTACTAACATCAGAGAGAGCGACACAGATTGACAGATATTATGTAGGTGGGCTCGAGGAACTTGAGACCCTCCTTTCAAATTATACCTCACCCATTCTGTCATTATTTACTCACCCTCCTGTATGATTTTCTTTCATAATCGTGTTGTTTTGTCCATACAGTCAAAGTCAGAGGGGTCCAGTGTTGTTTTGAAAATTGTATGGACAAAAACATCAAAAATGTCTTAAGTGTGAATACATTTTTGGGTGAATTATCCCTTTTATGTGTCAACCTGATTACTCAATATTATCAATAAGACAAGTACTATGACTGTAGTATTACGACCAAAGCTGAAGGTGAGTGATTTACGTGGACATGCATCACATCATTTGTGATGTTTTAAGGATCATCGATGAGTTTGTTCAGCACACATGTACACAAGAAGCTTTTAGACCTCTTGTAAGACTAAATGGAGACAATGCATTCCCGGACAGGGGAGTGTTGTGCTAGTAGACTGACTGACTGACAGCTAGTGCTGATACAATTCATTTAACCTATCGCCTCTCAAATAACAAGACCATCTGCACTCTTTCGGTGCATGCTAGTTTGACCCAACGCTCTGTAAACAAAGCCAAGCAGAGCGACGCTTGTGTGTAATCTCGCCAGTGTCATCTTATGAATTTGACACTGAACATCTGGACAATTGTTTTTGTGTGTTAGCTTTATATGTGATGGGTGTTTTATATGTACTTGTGCAATCGTGCTAGAGTGAAGGAAGCAATAGTGTGTCGTTCATTATAGTACTAAGGTACTTCCAGGTTACTGCAGATGAATCGAGCAAAGCTTGTTGCTCTCAAACCGCCATTGGGCAGGTCACTTCTGTACAGTAATTAGGGTAAGACCCTCATGTTTTACACTTGCCTTTCCTGTGTCATGGGCCTCACAATGAGCTTCAGTAGTTTACCCTCACCCTCAGGTCACTCTAATAATCAGTCAAACAGGAGGGACACAACTCCGGTCCCCCTTAAAGCACCAGGAAATGAGGCGCAGGAGGCTCCTGTAGTCAAGAGAAAAGAGATAGAATGAAATTAGCACACTCGTGCAAGGTTTTTCCTTTATGATTCTCTCTCAAAGCCTGATATTTTCTGCGGAAGAAACAAATGTTGCAATAAGTGATAAGATATCTGAGTGTACTCAGGTAGTTCATTAAAATGCCTTTGATTTAATCTAGTCAAGAAAATAAACAAAATATAAGTGCAACAACACAAATTCAATAACATGTAAGAGTAAAGGCAACCTTCGACTATAAACTATTTTAGGTAATTAAATCAAAACAAGAATGCATGACAACACAAACAGTAGTTCTCAATTCTCAGTCACAAAACACATGTAGAAAAATGTATTAGTGTTGGCATGTTCATGTATTGTAAGTGATTTTGGGCTTTTTTTCTCTATAAAGTTACCTATATAGCTTTCAAATGATACCATATATGGGCTGATACCATATAAGAAAGGCTTTGCAAATGAAGCATAAACATTTTTTACGTGATTTTGGACCCGTATCCGGGTACGCAGAGTTTAAGTTTAAGTGAATGATAAAAAAAACTTTCATTTTTTTGGATGAACTATCCCTTTAATGCATGTTAAAGATGTTATTATGAACAATTCTTGTATGTATATATGTTTTTTTTTTACCTTCTAATTTTTAAAGGGGTCATATGATGCTGCTAAAAAGAACATTATTTTGTGTATTTGGTGTAATGAAATGTGTTTATGCGGTTTAAGGTTAAAAAAACACATTATTTTCCACATACTGGTCATAACTCAATCTTCCAGTGAAAATTACAGATTTCTCAAATGATTCAGTTTCACTTAAACTTAGCCCCTTACAATCAACTGCAAGATCTCATTCATTTTCACATTCATGCAGTGCCCACATGCTAAAATACAATCAACAACTGATGCATTGAACCAAGTTCCCGGCCATGTTTTACATTTTTGATAATCCGCTACATACACAGAGGTATCTCACAATACAGAAGAAAAGATCTGTCGATACTTCCATTTCATTGCAACTTGTAGGCTTGTTTTTTGATCTGGATGAGTTTGCCTAAAAATATGAGTCTCTGTACTCTTTCTAAAGCAGTATTACTACAATGTTCTAAAAAAATTCAGTTGATTAAGTCCAGTTGACAATTAACTTTTCCATCTTGCTTCTTCAGTAGACCAAATCCCTTCACACTAAACACAATTGCTTTCACTTTTAACAGACAGCAGTCCAGTGTAGAGCATATATCACATGCTGATGATAGTTCTTTTGAGGGAAGAGGACTGTGTTTGAGCACATGCAACGACCCCTTGATCTTTAATGAGCTATACAGGACTCAGCAATATGTGTTATGTGGCATCGAATGGTGAGATCCATCTCCAGCGATGAAAGCGGTGAGAAACAGTAACAGATGAGCCGAGATGTTTTCATACAGCGCTGTCCAAGCCCTCATGAAGATGAGATGCAGACCCAGAGAATGAACGCGTTCACCTCAGCGCTCACCATGACATTCTTCTGTCATGCCTGATGACTCTCCCATGTGTGACTCAACCATTAACACAAACTCAAAACAGACCGTATGTCAGGGCTCTTTCTTTCTTTTCTGACAGTTTCTGATACTTATCTGACTTTTAGATATGTACACAGCTCTTCTCTTCTGTCTTTCCTGAGAATGACAAGTTTTGTCCTCAGAGAAATATTTGCAGAATGGGTGTATGCTTGTGATGCCCTGCTTCAAGAGTCAAAAACCGCCGAAAGTGATTAATCAAATTGATAATAATAATAATAATTCATTACATTTATATAGCGCTTTTCTAGGCACTCAAAGCGCTTTACATTGTCAGGGGGTATCTCATATGGCTGCAGCAAATTGAGTGCTGCATCAGCATAACTCACCGATAATTCTCAGTCACCGAGTTCAGTAGGTCAGTACTACAAAATCTGACAATATTTGCAACAACAAGCTTTTGATCATGCCTTGTTATCTTGGAGAGGTAATATTTTCAGTTATTTTCAACTGAATACATTTTGTTTGAAAACACTTGCTATTTCATATTGAATAAGAAACATAATACCATAAAAAGTGCTGTACAGCAACAGCATATTTATGAGTGTGATATTAATTTCAAACAACAGTTCAATAAACAAGAAATTAATATTGAGTAACTTAAAGTTTAAGCATTACATGGCGTGGATCCTTTTTACATATTCGGGTTTTGAACTCATCAGTGTGTTTGAACGAATTGGTTGAGAGAATTATTCAATGACTCACAACAGCAGTCAGTTGTTTAGATCCCGAATGAATCTGTGTGTTTGAACAAACACAGTGTTGTTTCGATTCTGAATAAATCAGTGTGTTTAAAAGAATCTGTTGAGTGAATGATTCAGTGACTTGCTCAGAACAACAATCAGACAGTTCCTGACTTTGTTAAGTTCCTGAATGAATCTATGTGTTTGAGCAAATTGACGGAATGAATGATTCAGTGACTTGCTCATAAAAATGCAAAAAGAGTCACCAAAAATCCCCAGCACTAATACACAGACTGTTCATCTGTCCAGAATGCACTAACACAGACAACCGGAGTGATACAAACAGCAAAAAGTCACAGTGACCAGCACTCTTGTATCGCCTCTTGACCAATTAAATTTGAGAACCGGAACTAACTAATGTATAATCAGTAAAACAGTTTTCTCGATATGCACAGGTCACACTTTCCTGGCAGAGGGGGCTTTTTTTTTTCAGAGTAAAGCTGAACAGGATCTGAATGAGAATGTGTGAGAGCTGCTGACAGCCTGTAGTAACTGTTTGAAAGTGTATGAAGTGAGTGCAGACAACTCTCTCTCCCTCCACTGCTGCCTGGGCAGATGAAAGTGATTCTTGCCTGCCTCTGAGCTCCATACCCAGGTGTTCTCTGTCCTCCTCTCCCTCTCACTCAGCTCTCCGGCTGAGCAGCCGACAGCTACACAGCTGCTTGACATAAATCTCCTTTTTCTTTCCTTTTTTTTAGAGAAGCAAAGCTTAAGGCATTAATGATTTGGTTCCTCACCAGCAAGGGCAGCAACCACTGATATTTGGCCCATATTCCATCCAATTTATCTTTAACTCGACTAGCTCATATTATTAGGGTTATATATGTAAAAACATTTAAATATTAGCTTCAGTGGATGTCATGACTTTGTGATTTCTCCAAAATGCTGAAATTCAGTCACATTTCCTCCTCTTCATATCTAAAATAAGATATAATGTAGAGTCAGTAGGTCAGTATTGCAAAATACTCCACCTATTATAAAGCTAGTAAATAAATACATGAACTTGAAAACAATTTTTGGGACAACAACCAAATATACAGTTTAGTGGTCTTTATATCAAGTAATTACAGATGAATGCTGTGACTGACAAGTCAGAATCAAGCATTCCAGAAAGAAACGAGAAAAAAAAGATATACAAAAAAGGCATGCAATATACTAAAAATCGCAGTGTAATATAATAATATAAAGATGTACACTATAACACATAAAATAATTTGCAAGACTAACATTTGCTGGTCAGGTACAGAAAGTCAGAGGAATGTTTATATGGAGACAGATCAGCCTCAAAAATAACACATATGCAAAACAAAATTCATAAATGCACAGCACAATTTACATTTACAAAATCCGATTCGTAAATTCAAAACACAATTCATAAATACACAAGTAAAAGCATAAATATTTCCCCAAATGCTCACACAAATGCATCTTACCTAAATAAATTTAAAATGTTTACACAAATATGTATATATAAATTTCTTGAATAAATTTCCATCACACATTTATGAATGATGTTACATGTATTTATGGATCGTTGAATCTGCATTTGCAAATCGTCACATGTGCGTGGACTGCTTTGAATTTGTGTGCGGTATTTTTGAGACCTTCCTGGCAGGTTAAGAATCATAAATATATTTTTTTTGGAGGATGTTCCGTTCAGCCAATCGCGGTGAGCTTTTAATCCACCAATCAAAACACTCTTTACTGAACAGACTCAAGAAGCTCAACGCTGTGCTTGTACTGTGCATTGTTTCCTTGATGTAAAGACATTTTAATGGGCAGTGTTGGGCAAGTTACTCTGAAAATGTAATTACTGATTACTGATTACTCCTTTTAAAAGTAATCATGTTACGGTTCTGATTACTTTATTTCAAACGTAATTAGTAATTAGTTACATTACTAGTTACTGTATTCTCCATTACATTTATGAAATCCCAGCATACACGCTCCCGATAAGTATTTGTTATTAAAGCATCAACATTCACAGAACACTGTTATTTTAACTAAAGCAAGCGGCTGCTGCGTGCATGGTTTGGTATTGTAATGACCCGGCAGTGAGCGCTAGCAGCCAGGTGCATTATGGGTATTTGTTTAGAGTTGATTTATGTGTTAATTAAGCAAGATGGTTGGGTTTTTGCATTAGCAATGTTATTTGTGTTTATGTTCAAGTTAGTTCGGGTGGGTTTGGTTCATTTACTGCCTTGTTATAAAAAGTGTGGCTGTCACCGTCATGGAGAGAGATGTGTAGGGGAGACACTTGGCGATAT
>NW_015628351.1:2562156-2584106 GCF_001515625.1 Sinocyclocheilus rhinocerous
TTTGGTTCATTTACTGCCTTGTTATAAAAAGTGTGGCTGTCACCGTCATGGAGAGAGATGTGTAGGGGAGGCACTTGGCGGCGATATGGCCTTGACTGTGTAAGTTCTTATTCTGTGTGTAATATAAAAGGAGAAAGATGACAGTACTGCCTCCTGCTGGTTTGTGCTGTCTGTGCTTCTCTTCACAGAGACACTCAGGGCCGTGCGTTGTATGGGACGCGAGTGTTCGCACTTTCCAATAACCAAATAAAAAGTCTCGACGTGTAGATGCTAGCATCCTGTTAGCAATTAGCTCAAATGTGTTATTTTTGAGGCTGATCTGTCTCCATATGTTTAAAGGCACGTTCGATACATAATACCATAATATTAATTTTACTTTGACTGATAAATCTCACACAAAGGAGGAATTTGTCAATCAAGAGTCTTTTAATTAAAATTGACATTCTTATAAGATTTGAAGGTTTTACCACGCGGGCTAATGGATTTTTTGAGTGTTACATCTCTAGACATTGCTAGACAAATTAGAGTGACATAGCTTCTTAAGACACATGAAAGCCTCATAGTTCTGAGGTTTTCAATATTTACAGTCACTTTTCATTTCTTGTGTTCTCTAGGCTTTCCTCCTTAGGACTGAAGTAAATCAAAGATCAGAGAGGCAGTTTAACTCTGAGGGCTTAAATTACATACAGGATCTGTCATCTCTTCCTCCCCGTTTGCTAAGTACTGTCTGACAGCTTCACGCTCAGAGAATGTGGCTATGACAGGTGGTTGTGTTTCACAAGAACAAGGTTTGCTCAGGTGTTTTAACTATGTGTGCAACTGGAAAACTACCAGTCACCATTTGCTATGAAACATAACGTCCACTAAAAGTATTTTATGTACTGCTTCAAAATGGGAAAAAAGTTACAAAGTTGCAAATTTAGAGCTGAAAAACATAATTTCAATCAGTGACCAGCCAATAGAGTACAACAGTGCCCATTCACTCTTTTAGTGGCCTTGCTTCTTGAAGTTTTGTAATTTTTTGATCTGGAAGAGATCCAATGAACCAAACCAGCCAGCTATGAGGTAAATCACAATATTACAAACTTTGATTTGAAGCAAAAAAGTAATTGAAAATCGTACAGCAGCTTAATGGCTTTATTAAGGGAAAGACCTTCATTCCCATGAAGCATTGAGCATGATATAATCAAAAATGCCAAATTTAAAACTATCGATTGAAAGATGTTGATTACATATATAAAGACTTTTTTTTTTTTTTTGCAAAATATATATTATAACCCCCACATTGTATTCCAGTCATTTTAAAAAACGTAGGTGCATAAGCTCAGATCATTTAGTCCTGCGACCAATCAGTTCCAAAAAGAAATACCTGTGCTAATTGAAAGAAAACAAGTTGACTAATAGATTAAATCCAAGATTTGGTGATCTAAAAAACAATGTGTTAGTTAAAAAAAAAATTAAAAAAATAAAATAAAATAATATAAAATAAAAAATAACGCAGCAGTTGGCAGGTGCTAAAGAGCTTTTTTGGCACCTCTGATTGGTGGAGTTTTTTGCAGAATGGGTATTGTAGTTTTTCACCAGTTATTTCACTGTTAAACATGATTATTTAAAAAAAAAAAAAAAGCGGACTGATGGCTTCAACAAAAGCATATACCATTGATTAAAAATCTCATATCTCACAGTAGGTCTGTCTTCAATGGTTTATTGTTAAAAATAACCTAACTTCTGAATTTTATAGCAGAAGGGGGTAGTGTTTGAGAAACCTGTAACCTAAAAATGACACAATTCAGCTTTAAATTTGGTTACTCAAAGAGAAAGTGCAAACTGATTTTCACCTGTGTTCTTCAGGTTCTGTCAGTAATAACTTATAGGCTGGAAGGCTTTGAGGTGCTTTGTAAACTGAGTGGTCTCTGGAGCATCTGTGTATCTGATTCCTTCCCTGTGGTAATGTAGTTTTACGGCTCTGGGAGTTTGCACAGAGAGGGCCACGTGTGCTGCTGGCTGCAGTCTTTTTACGCTCAGACAAAGGGGAAGAATACAGCCTGAAAAGCTCTCACTCTTTTGGCAGTAAGACGGTAATTTATAGTCCCAGTGTGAGAGCATCTTTGAGCTAGACTAATGACTTGATTAAAACACCAATCATTTCATGTTTCAATTAAAAGAATAGTTCACCTCAGTTCTCTCAGTTTACTCACCCTCATGTCTTTTGGATCCCATATGATTTTCATTTTTCTGTGGAATACAAACATAGATATTAATAGCAAAATTTTCCATACAGTGAAAGTGAACAGTGCTACTTTTTGAAGATTGACAAATCTCCCTATCCATTTTCATCTCCTTTTGTGTAAATCATTCAGGTTTAAAAAGAAAACATTCAGACCAAATAATGACAGAATTTTCATTTCTGAGTGAACTATCCCTTTCAAAGACAAAACATTTGGTTATGTCCGTATCAGAAGCATGAATATTTTTATATTTTTACTCTGACAAAACTATGTCACCTCATAATCCTGAAAGGCAGGAATTTAATGAGCTACAGTCAGCTATCAGATTTAGGCATGCCTTAGGAACAGCTCAGGCCTCCCAAGAGTGCCGTTTGACTGGTTTTGTGCAACTAAAGACATTATTTTTTGATTGAGACATAATAATGAGATGGTGCTAACGATTGTGTAACGTTTGCGATCTAGGAGGCCTGCGTTGTTATAGAGAGGAAATGTGTTACTGATGTTCAAATTCAGGTTATTTCACGCTTGGACTCCATGCACACGATAATCAGAAATGATACACATCCAGTTTGTGAGCACTCGGCTGAATAAAACAACAGCAGCAAAATAGCCAAAACCATGCTATACTGTTCCAATTTGTCTGGCTCTGTGAGCACCTAATTTATATGTTAATGGCTCCATCTTAAATGATAGCTTTGAATGCACAGAATCCCAAATCACTGTGAAATTGCACCACATACTTGGCATTCCCGTTCAGTTGCTGATGATAAGGTAGCTCTATATTTAAACTGGACTATTTAAATATGCAAACACATGGTCTGTATATTCATTTCCCCTTCCATTTACATGCAGTGTGGGCACCCAGATTTTTTCAGCTGCCTGGATATTTGCATTTGCACAAATTCTGTTTTGGCTTCTATATTCAAATCCCCTCTGTCATATACACTCAGGGTTTTTCTGAAGTGATGAACCATTTTTCTTAGTGTAAAGAACATTTGACCAATCTAAAGAACCCTTTTCCACTATATATAACCTTTAGTGCAATGGAAAAGTTCTGTAGATGTTAGAGGTTCTTCATGGAACCATCAATGCCAATAAAGAACCTTTATTTTTTAAAGGTGGGTCATGCAAACTACAGTACCTCTAAAAACACTTGATAGCTGCCAGACAGAGAAACCCCCCTCTGTCAGGCTCTTCACACTGATACCAAGGCGACTGGGGTTATATTTCATGCTTTCTCAGTTCAACAACGATGTGGCCCTTGCAGACAAAGCCGGCAGTTTTATGGTGGATCTTGAGGAAATGAGGGCCACAAATCTCCTCTGCCTGGTTGCCACAGAAGGAATGTGCTAACATGGAAAATGATGGATACCAGAGAAGAGAGAGTTCTGGCAGGACAGAACAATGGCTTGTCAAGTTTAAGATAAATTTCTCACTTTGAACTATTTTGTGGTGACTAGTTTGGAGAGTAACTCAAGGGGGAGAACTTCATCTGAAGTACTGAAGAATTGCTCTGTTGAGTCATTGCATGTGTTTGAGATAGTTGATGATAAAAGAAGAGAATGGTACTGACTCACGCATGAGGTTCCTTCTATATGTGTGCTCTCCACGCCTCTGATTTATGACAAGCATTGATGTATGCTCAACAGGCACATTGTTAAGCAGCATGTTTTGTCAAGGTCCTTCGCTGCAGTGAAATCTTTCTGAGTGATAAACGCTCTTGTGCTACAGAGCACCACTGAATCTGACAGAATGAATTTCCAGAGTGACAGGTCTGATGTATCCATTAACTCTAGAAGCTTCTAATTGCTTTACTATTTACTCACAGTTGGCCAAAGGTGTCAAAGCTGACAGCAAGCATCCTGTGATGAAGCTAATATCCAGAGAGTGGTGAGCATGACATGCTAATTTCAGGTTTTAAATGTCACATGATTACAATACATGTGAGTCAGTTTAATGGACCATTATAATAATAAATCTTACCACTGTGGTTTATCAATTCATAACGTTATAAACAATCTAACAAAACAATATTACACACAATAAAAATACATTATACATTAATAACATTAACGCAGTGATTATCATGAACTAACAGTTAGTAACTTTTACAGTATTTATTAATATAGGTAATGTTTATTTATAAATATACCTTTGTTCATTGTTGATTCATGTGCATTGATGATACATGAACAAATGTTGGATTTTATATTTTTAATTTATATGAACTAATAGTTATTTTATAATAATATTAAAATGTTACAATATATGTCTAATATTATATAAATTATAATATATGTACAATATATGTAACATTTTATGAAGTTCATTTTGTATGAACTTATATTAAAAAGAGATATTACATTTTATAATAATTTTTAATTTTACATTAACTAATAGTTAATTTTTATTAACTAATATGAAAATCTATTAGAATCTCTCACTCTAAAATTGCTGGGTTAAATACAACCCAGCACTGGGTTAAATAACTGTTTAACCCAACCTTCTTGGTAGTTTTATTCAACTCAACTATTGTTTAAAAATTACTATATGACTGGATTAAAATGAACCGAAAATAGGTTGTAAGTTAAAAATCAGACACATAATTACTAGAGGCATCAGCAATAATAAGATGAAAATGTATTAATAAGCAATTTAAAAAATGTTTGTTATTTAATTATTATTTATTCAACTTATTAATACATGTTCATTTATTGAACATATTAATAAATGTTAATCTATCTATCTATCTATCTATCTATACACACATACAGTCATAGTCTCTCAGTTAATAAGAGCTCATAAAAGCTGCATGCATAATACAATATACAGCAAAATACAAGTTTAGTATGGAACACTGCAGGACATGTGAATACACATGTGCAGTACTCAGAACAGTGACTGACCATTAATCAATTCTCTTCAGTCAAGCTGTCAGTTTATGACATGACAAATGCAAGACAAGACACAACTGGTTTTTAGCAATTACTCAACATCTTTTGATGGCCACGTTGCTGTGATCCTAGCGGACTGGTTTAACCTGGCTGTGGCATGTCCAGACAGGCACAGATTGGGTGCCTCATCCATCTGTAGTCATTCACCCTGAGGGTTTAGCCCTGATTGTTTGATGTGGCCTCTGCATTGTGTTGATAACCCATCTCTACCTGAACGCCTCGACCTAACCTCGTCTTTTACAGCTCCGGCTCGCTCATGCTAATCCTATTTGTATTGCTCAGTGCAGACTTTGCATCCTGGTTGCTACACCAAAAGCACGTTTGCCTTCAAAGTAGGGCTGCACAATTAATCAAATTTCTAATCGCGATTACAATTATGGATGCCACAATTACGTAATCGTTCAAAGCGGCAATTAATCGTTCAAAGTGCACTTATGTTATTCTGCGTGCTTAAGATGTGTTTTTTTTCTTTCTACATGTTATCTTAAGGGTTTTTCCCATTATTTTAATTTTAGTTTTAGTATAACATTATAATACCATTCATATTTTTTATTTTTTTATAATTTAACGAAGAAACCAACCCGATGTATAGTTGACATTTGAGGCTTTATACTATAGAAAAGCACTAAAAGTTTTTCAGTTAGAGTGTTTTCAGCTCGTTTATTCTCATATAAAAATACGGCATGCAGTTGCATCAAACAATGGTATAAACATCATTCAATGTAAATTGTGATAATCGTAATGACAATTATGATTTTTGTCATAATCGTGCAGCCCTACTTCGAAGAGTGTAACTCAATTTGGTGTCTGATTTTGAGAGGGTTTTGCGGGCAGGATACTCAGATGATGATGGCACTGGATGTTCAGTTAGCTACAGAGCTGTGTGGTGAGGAGGTCTCTAATGCAGACTAGAGAGCAAATCGAGTGGAATAATGTGTAGTGTGTTGTGTTAGCCAGTGAAATAATGAGAGGAGAGGAGAGAGAGAAAGGGAGAACGACAAAGAGAGGACGAGTCTCCCTTTCAAGGTAATGGAGAATGGAGTCTATTAAGCTTTTATATGTCCTTGAAAGATTCAACGTCTAATGGAAGGTTAAGTGGGATCAAACATATTCCACAAATGTATTCTGATGACTTCAATATCTAGAACTATAATAGAAAATCTCACTGTATGAAGTCTCTTTCTCTCTTTTTCTCTTAAAGGGGTCATATGATGCGATTTCAAGTTTTCCTTTCTCTTTGGAGTGTTACAAGCTGCCCAAACAAACACAAATAACTCACAATTTTAGGCCCGTTTGAACGTGTTAGACACATTACAGCAGGTGTACTGCACTATAGAAGAAGATCTCTCCCATTTGGTTCAGTGGCCTGTCTGTTGGTCTAGCTGTTCCTTGGCTGAGTAAAGGAAGTGGGGCCGGGTCTATTTTGATCAACAATTGTCCTCCCAGCCCCCAAGAAGAAAACCCCAGGTCATTTCCCCTGGCAGCAGCCTTTGATGTGTGTTTGTTTAATGACATTATTGGGTCCCAGTCATCTGTGATGGGAGGAGTTCTGGTCCAGAGAACAGTCAGAGTTTGGATTCTCCTAGCTGCCAGTTGTATCCTGTCACAAGTTGTGGTGGAAGCTGTCAGACTATCTGAGTGAGTACAGTGCAACTCATTTGGTTTTGGCTTGTGAACTGTTTTTACAAAATTTTGAAGTTTGACTTTAGATGCTAGTAGCAGTAAATTTGAGGCTTTCATGATTTTAAGATCTGTTTAAACATGCTTTTCAAAACTGAATGTTTAATGTCCACAGAAATTTCAGAAATAATATTCCAAAACTTATTGAAAATGTGAGCATAAACTTGTATATACAGTGGTGGCCAAAATTATTAGAACACTAGTATTTTCACCAGCTAAAAAATGGTTTTAGGTCAGTTATTTTTATTGCTGCAGTGTGTCAGTAGGAAATATCAGTTTACATTTCCAAGCATTCGTTTTGCCATTAACTGTAATAATCCAGTGAGATTTCTGTTTGCACAAGGAGTCTGACAACAGCCAGTGCTCCACACACTGTGGCAACGTCTCCAAGATGCTTCAAGAAACCTACCTGCAAAGCTTCCTGAAAAACTATGTGCAAGTGCACCGAGGGCAAAAGCTGCTTTAAAAGCAAAGGATGGTCACACCAAATGTTGATTTAATTTAGTTAATAGAAGTTAATTGATAAAGAAAATCTATCTGACAGCATCCTCATTTTACAGCATTTTTACACAAGTGCCTAAAACTTTTAACATAGCAAAAGATAGAAATTACTGACTCAAAACCATTTTTTTAGCTGGTGAAAATACTAGTGTTCTAATAATTTTTGCCACCACTGTGTGTGTGTGTGTGTATACAGTATATATATATATATATATATATATATATACAGTAGGGACATTGTAAAGACATTTATGTCCTTGAAAAGTTTTAACTGCAGGTGGTTCATTAATTCATAAATGTGGTTATTTTTAGAACAAACTAAAAAAATAACAATAATTTTAAAACCAGTTAGCACTGAAAGAATGTACACTCTCAGAAAAAAGGTCCAAAAGCTGTCAATGGGGTGGTACTTTTTTTTTAAAGCTACACTTTTGTACCTTATTTACCCCTAAAGGGTTTATATTAGTACCAAAAGTTTAAATATTAGTACCTAAATGGAACATATTAGTATCTTTTGAAAGCGTACTGCCCCAGTGACAGCTTTTGTACCATTTTTTTCTAAAAGTGTACTGCAAGCATGTTTTGTTTGTAACTTTGAGAGAACCTTAGAACAATCTCTCTGTCATTCCAAGTGCACATTTTTTGGCATACTATGTGTTTGACTGCCTCTAAATAACAAAAATCACCATTTCAAGTGTGACGTTATCTAATGCATTCCAAAGACACAAAAGCAGTTTTACCTGAGTTGAAATCAAAGCATTAATCACGCTTTCGGCACGTTATAGAGCCTGTTGATGCATCTCTTATGGTCTATGAGATCCCCAGATGGATCAAAGCCTCGGGCTGCCTCTGGTGCTGTTGTCATGACTGCGTTATGTTGTTCCAGCTGATCAGTCTTCACATTTGTTCAGAGCTACTGGAGCTGGCGTGGGCATGTGGATCATAAATGAGGCCTGCAATTGTGAGAAGTGTTACAGTTAGGCAGCAAAGAACCACAAAACGTCCAACAAACGGTGTAGCTGTCACTTTCAATGAGAATTACAAATAAGAGGATTTAGTGGTGAAAAGGACCTGTCTGCATGGATTAAATTATGATCCTGTCAGATGGGACTCAGTGTGAGAGTGACATGGATTTTAATGCACAGCAAACCACTAAAGTACATTGGAAACAGGTGAAAAGTCTGTGATTGGTTCAATGCTGATCTCCCCTCAGGGTAGCAGAGAGCTTGGTTATTTGCAGGTAACCTGAATGAATCTGTTTGCAGCTTTGGAAGTAGCTTGTGAAATTGCTTGTGGGTTTAATTATCATGCTCAATTTCCCTACGTTTAAATTTAAATTACCTTTGCCATCCGCTCACTTAAAGATATCTGTAAAACCACTAATTGAATAATACTGAATATCCAGCTTCCACACTCTAAAAAATGCTGGGTTAAATACTACCCAGTGCTGGGTAAAATAGGGACAAACCCAGCAATTGGGTTGTTTTGACCCAGCATTTTTTAGAGTGCATACTGTACATTACAACATGCCTCAGTTCACCTGATTTATCCGGAAGGATAAAAGGAGGAGTGACGACAAGACGAGAGAGGACCAGGCCTGGATTTTATCCAATGTAACAAAGTTCGTAGTCATGGGAAGAAGGAGGCGGGAACAGGAGAACACTTAAACATAATTTAATAACAAAATAAACACAAAACTGAAAATTGAGGAGAGACAGAGACGAGAGAGGGAAGAGAGGAGAAAAAAAAATTCCTGTTCCGGTTCCCAGACACACTGTCGCTCAGCCCTCCACCAGCTGGGTAAACTCTTTCGCTGGATAGCCTTCGGTGGGTGGCTGGCCCGACGGCTGGTCGTCGCAGTCTACTTTTATTAGATTCTACAATTTGGACGTCCCTGCCCTGCAGGCTTCTTATCCGCTTAATATTTACTTATGTCAAGCAGACCTCAGAATGTTCTCGGGTCTCTTTGTGGATCAGGCTTATGGAGCCCTCGCTGAGTGTTCCTGGGCTGGGCTCGCGGAGCAGGCTTAGTTCTGCATCTGCTTATAGCACGGCGCTACTGGATGAGTTCCCCATACAGTCGTCAATGACAACGCAACGGGAGTTGCTTTTCGATAGGGAACGCTCTGGTTACTCACGTAACCTTGGTTCCCTGAGATAAGGCAACGAGCGTTGCGTAACTGGCCATGCTATAGCTGCACGCGAATCGATGGCTATCGCTTCAGTCGTTGATTCTGATGAAATGGTGCACCGGGCCGACTTATAGCAGTCGGCTCTGCTCCCTCTGGCGGGCTCAAGCTCCATTGGTTTGTGCATCTACACAAATGTTAACAAATCAGGCTTCAGTAACAGAGTAAACAGGAGTTTCCCCATACAGTCGTCAATGATGACGCAATGCTCATTCCCTTATCTCAGGGAACCGAGGTTATGTGAGTAACCGGAGCTTTATCGTTCTTGATGAGAACTGTGGCCTGTTGCACGAAGCGAGATGAACAAACTTAGAGTTTCAAAGTAGGTTTAGAGTTGAAAAAAACTAACAAATCCAACCTGATTTAGATCAGGATCAACAGGCTCACAAAGCTCAATGTAAACGTTCTCTGTCAACTGTTTGAACCAGAGTTTGTGATTAACTCTGGAGCACTTGCACCTGAAAGTGTGACGTGTGCAGCAAGCAGCCGAACACACGGAATTTGGAGAGCATCAGAAAAGTGTCAGTTGGATTCACTTCTCGCGAGAGTCAGCGCAATTCACTTTTCTGCTGAAGATTAAGAGATGTTGTTATTAAAAATACATTTAAATGCATTTTCAAGGCAGGAATAAACATTTCTACTGCAGCAAAAGTTTGAGAAGGCAGCAGAAAGAAAATATATGACTGCAAAGGAATCAACTGAATATAATTATTTATAGTTTCACACAGAGCTCAAGAGGAAAACATATAAGTTTAGTAATTTTAAAAGTTGGATATATTAAAGCTTATCTATATGTATCTATATTTTTTTTATTTAATTTAAATGCAAAGCTTAAAATTAATTGCCGCGTCATATAATAATTATTTGAATATATTATATGAATTATAAACAATTATAATTAATATAATAATATAATAAATAAGTAGCCACAAAAGTCGGGCAATTTTGTCTCTAAAATTCTAACTGCTTTAATTTGGAGCTAGAGATACAGGGGAGTGGCTTCACTGCATCAGATATATGTCACTTTGCTCACAGCTGATTGGTCCAGTTTGGGTTTGCAATCTCTAACCCAGAATAAAACCTGCTCCAGAGCAGGGTAAGTTACCATGGTGATGAAACCCGCTCAAAAAACCAACCCATCTTCTTGAGCCCGAAAACTCAAGAGTTTGCTCAAACTAAACTCAAACTTACCTGGGTAAAAACCATAGACTGTATAAAAAAGGCAAAAACTGAAACCGGCTTCATGCTACAGGCCACTGCTACCTCCACACACTCGGTTAGTAACAAAAGTGACAACCGCATATATAACCGAATTGACTCACAACTGCAGTTTCTGTAAACCTGTGCTGTAAACACAACGGCACCGAACAACTTACCTGTCATGTCATAAAATGCGAGCATCTCCGCTGCACGCACGTTTTGCATTGAGTGTTGTGCTGCATTTCGTGGTTACAGTAACTCACACAGTCGGAAATATAAACTGTATCATCCGTAGGTTTTAGATCAAGTCACTGTCCTTGGCTGCTCCCATCAGTATTGTCGTCCAAATGCTGCACTTATAATTTAATAAAATGCACTGAAAGCAGTTAATTAAGATTTGACAAATGAAATCGCGGCGGCGGCATCATATTTACTTTAAGCACGTTGTTATGGTTACATATTTTATTTGCAGCTTTCATGAGAATCGAAAATAGGAGTCACACCAGTTCGTTCATACAGTAGTGGCTGGAATATAAATTGGACAGTTTGAGAGTCACACCCATTGGCGTAATTTTGTCTTAAAAATGGTGGTGACATTATGGGGTACTTCTTATTAGAACATCTGCTTTAAATATTCATGATAAAACCTAAAATTATAAATTATTGTAACTCCATATATAATATTCAAGTGCTTTTATGAGCAGCAGCAACAAAATTGACTTGGTGGGGATGTGTCCCACCCGTCCTACCCGCAAATTATGATCACACCAGCTATTGAATACGGTTGTCAATCTCAAACATTCACTGAACAGAGACCACAGTGAAACTCCGTCCAGCAAAAGAGTGATCTGTGTACAGTAGCCCTATGTGTAAGTTGTACAACCCTAAAATATAAGATGCTGTCAAGTTCCGAACCTTTTCACAATGACATGTCCTAGCTACTCCCTGTCAGCAGTGTAAAAAAAGGCTTCCAATGATAGACATGTTGCTGTTCTGTCTTTCTCAGCTGGAGGGGAGTGTGAAGGATTGACAGTAAACGTGGATCCGGCACAGGCAGGCGGAGGCCCCCCATGGAGAAGGAGCAGGGAAGCGTGGCCTCTAGTGCCAATGGCACCATCCCCAGCACCACCTCAGCCTCCACCGGCATCAACACTACAACAAACTCCTCCAGCAGACAGCAGGCTGTGCCTCAGATATCAGTATATGGAGGAATCACAGACAGACAGACTGTTCAGGTAGAAATAAACCTCAGTCACAGTCAATCCTTCACTGTGCCCCTAAAATTGCATTATCCTCTGGCACCATCTACAGGCCATGTGCTGCAAGTACTTTTAATATTCATCAGTGTGAGGGTCTCATTCATCATTAATGTGGTGTTCTTTTTTTAGTCATGTGTAATTAGGTTTGTTGTTTTATTTAGTAACACATTCTTTTTAAATAAATTTTATTGCCATAAAATAGATCCTTAACTATCCTGAATGATAGTCCAGAACTCCTCTATGATTCAGAGTTAGTCGACAGCTGACCAGCAGTGATTAGCTGCACAGAACAGGATCTCTGAATTTGAATGGTAGTATGCGGTAACACTGAGCACATGGTCAGTAAGGATCGCTACACAAACGTTAACAAATCAGGCTTCAGTAACAGAGTAAACAGGAGTTTCCCCATACAGTCGTCAATGATGACGCAATGCTCATTCCCTTATCTCAGGGAACCGAGGTTATGTGAGTAACCGGAGCTTTATCGTTCTTGATGAGAACTGTGGCCTGTTGCACGAAGCGAGATGAACAAACTTAGAGTTTCAAAGTAGGTTTAGAGTTGAAAAAAACTAACAAATCCAACCTGATTTAGATCAGGATCAACAGGCTCACAAAGCTCAATGTAAACGTTCTCTGTCAACTGTTTGAACCAGAGTTTGTGATTAACTCTGGAGCACTTGCACCTGAAAGTGTGACGTGTGCAGCAAGCAGCCGAACACACGGAATTTGGAGAGCATCAGAAAAGTGTCAGTTGGATTCACTTCTCGCGAGAGTCAGCGCAATTCACTTTTCTGCTGAAGATTAAGAGATGTTGTTATTAAAAATACATTTAAATGCATTTTCAAGGCAGGAATAAACATTTCTACTGCAGCAAAAGTTTGAGAAGGCAGCAGAAAGAAAATATATGACTGCAAAGGAATCAACTGAATATAATTATTTATAGTTTCACACAGAGCTCAAGAGGAAAACATATAAGTTTAGTAATTTTAAAAGTTGGATATATTAAAGCTTATCTATATGTATCTATATTTTTTTTATTTAATTTAAATGCAAAGCTTAAAATTAATTGCCGCGTCATATAATAATTATTTGAATATATTATATGAATTATAAACAATTATAATTAATATAATAATATAATAAATAAGTAGCCACAAAAGTCGGGCAATTTTGTCTCTAAAATTCTAACTGCTTTAATTTGGAGCTAGAGATACAGGGGAGTGGCTTCACTGCATCAGATATATGTCACTTTGCTCACAGCTGATTGGTCCAGTTTGGGTTTGCAATCTCTAACCCAGAATAAAACCTGCTCCAGAGCAGGGTAAGTTACCATGGTGATGAAACCCGCTCAAAAAACCAACCCATCTTCTTGAGCCCGAAAACTCAAGAGTTTGCTCAAACTAAACTCAAACTTACCTGGGTAAAAACCATAGACTGTATAAAAAAGGCAAAAACTGAAACCGGCTTCATGCTACAGGCCACTGCTACCTCCACACACTCGGTTAGTAACAAAAGTGACAACCGCATATATAACCGAATTGACTCACAACTGCAGTTTCTGTAAACCTGTGCTGTAAACACAACGGCACCGAACAACTTACCTGTCATGTCATAAAATGCGAGCATCTCCGCTGCACGCACGTTTTGCATTGAGTGTTGTGCTGCATTTCGTGGTTACAGTAACTCACACAGTCGGAAATATAAACTGTATCATCCGTAGGTTTTAGATCAAGTCACTGTCCTTGGCTGCTCCCATCAGTATTGTCGTCCAAATGCTGCACTTATAATTTAATAAAATGCACTGAAAGCAGTTAATTAAGATTTGACAAATGAAATCGCGGCGGCGGCATCATATTTACTTTAAGCACGTTGTTATGGTTACATATTTTATTTGCAGCTTTCATGAGAATCGAAAATAGGAGTCACACCAGTTCGTTCATACAGTAGTGGCTGGAATATAAATTGGACAGTTTGAGAGTCACACCCATTGGCGTAATTTTGTCTTAAAAATGGTGGTGACATTATGGGGTACTTCTTATTAGAACATCTGCTTTAAATATTCATGATAAAACCTAAAATTATAAATTATTGTAACTCCATATATAATATTCAAGTGCTTTTATGAGCAGCAGCAACAAAATTGACTTGGTGGGGATGTGTCCCACCCGTCCTACCCGCAAATTATGATCACACCAGCTATTGAATACGGTTGTCAATCTCAAACATTCACTGAACAGAGACCACAGTGAAACTCCGTCCAGCAAAAGAGTGATCTGTGTACAGTAGCCCTATGTGTAAGTTGTACAACCCTAAAATATAAGATGCTGTCAAGTTCCGAACCTTTTCACAATGACATGTCCTAGCTACTCCCTGTCAGCAGTGTAAAAAAAGGCTTCCAATGATAGACATGTTGCTGTTCTGTCTTTCTCAGCTGGAGGGGAGTGTGAAGGATTGACAGTAAACGTGGATCCGGCACAGGCAGGCGGAGGCCCCCCATGGAGAAGGAGCAGGGAAGCGTGGCCTCTAGTGCCAATGGCACCATCCCCAGCACCACCTCAGCCTCCACCGGCATCAACACTACAACAAACTCCTCCAGCAGACAGCAGGCTGTGCCTCAGATATCAGTATATGGAGGAATCACAGACAGACAGACTGTTCAGGTAGAAATAAACCTCAGTCACAGTCAATCCTTCACTGTGCCCCTAAAATTGCATTATCCTCTGGCACCATCTACAGGCCATGTGCTGCAAGTACTTTTAATATTCATCAGTGTGAGGGTCTCATTCATCATTAATGTGGTGTTCTTTTTTTAGTCATGTGTAATTAGGTTTGTTGTTTTATTTAGTAACACATTCTTTTTAAATAAATTTTATTGCCATAAAATAGATCCTTAACTATCCTGAATGATAGTCCAGAACTCCTCTATGATTCAGAGTTAGTCGACAGCTGACCAGCAGTGATTAGCTGCACAGAACAGGATCTCTGAATTTGAATGGTAGTATGCGGTAACACTGAGCACATGGTCAGTAAGGATCCAGCTGGATTTATTCAAGAGAGCTCAACATTTGGCAGTTCACAGGGTAAAATCGGTTTTCTTTTGGCAGTATATGTACATTGTTAAACATGTTGATATTATATAAGAGACTGTGAGACACATAATCTTGCTTCTTAATAAGAATGTGAATGTTTTGAGTTGACCATTTTCTTTTGTAGATTTGCTTTAAGGATATCTATCCTTATCTGACTTAAGGAACAATCATTTTTATTATGTATTTTAGTGTTTATTTCCTTATTTCCTCAGTCAAATTAAGCTCATCCCTTTAAATACATTGCAGAAATTAAAATAGTTATATATTATGTAATATTCATATTTTTATTTGATCAAATTTGTTTAAAATATTACTATTATAAAATTATTAAGGTAACACGTCGGTAGCAATAAATTTCCCCTTTTTAACATTAGTAAATGCATTAGCTAACATGAACTAACAATGAGCAATACATTTTTACAGTATTTCTTAATCTTTATTCATGTTAGTTCATGCAAAAATAGTTCATGTTGGTTCACAGTGCATTAACTAATGGTAACAGATACAACTTTTGATTATAGATATGTTTTAGTAAAAGCTGAAATTAAGATGAACTAAGATTAATAAACGCTGTAGAAGTATAGTTCATTGTTAGTTGATGTTAAACAATGCAGTTAACTAATGTTAACAAATGAGGTCTTATTGTAAAATGTTTCCATAATTATTAAAATAATAAATATATTAAAATAATATTAATTAAGGATGAGATATGAACACATATACAAGTGGAAAACAAGACAAAATACTGATTTAGAAAATGATTTGTCGCAGCGCAAAAACAATTACCTGTTACCAAGTTTCGATTATTTGTTTATTAAACACTTTTATCCAAATGACTAACTAATTTAAGTGATAGCTCAAACAGAGAGAGAGAAAAAAATAAAAGCAGTGGTTTTCATTTTCATAACACACACAAAAAGATATCCAGTGGTTGACAGTCCAGTGATTGCCCTGAGGACAGTGTGTACAGATCGTGTTAGGTGGGATACTTTAGCAGTGAAGAGAATGTAGTCATGCCATATCAGTGCACCCAGTGACCCTCTGTGTTTACAAAGAAATCACTCTGGTCTTCTTTCTGCATTGAACATTATGTGCTGGATACACATTATACAACACAAAATGTTTTTCTTTACGCTTCTGTGTGAAACACACCATGAATAATATATCCCCTAAAGGACTTAGTAGCCTAGGGGCAGAACAATATTCACATGTTCATTTAATAATCCCATCCCATCTCATCTTACTCAGGTCATCCAGCAGGCCTTGAACAGGCAGCCCAGCACAGCGGCAGCTCACTATCTACAGCAGATGTATGCAGCTCAACAACAACACCTCATGCTACAGACCGCAGCACTACAGCAACAGCACCTGAGCCTGGCTGCAGTGCAGCAGGTGGGCATACACCTCATAGACATATACCGTGGGATCCGGAAGCCATTGAAAATAGTTTGCTTTTAGTTTGCCTAGTCTACTTGAGCTGCATGAACTCCACACGTTTGTGTAAAACCTGATCGTCATGTTCTCCAGCATGATTTGAGAATGATGCTCTTTGATCTTGAGCTTCAGGAGAAGAACATCTGACCATCTGCACAATAAATTCATGTCACAAATTTGATCAATGATTTAGAAATAGGCCTGTATCTTAAATGTTACTTTAAAAAAATGTATGCCATAACATTTCTTTTTCATATATTTTTCAAACTCATAAATCTTCAAATTTTGAATCAGACTTTTGGACTCCACTGTACAGCAACATAAGCATCCATTAAATGCTTGCTAAAACTTATTGGCGATGTGTAACGCATGCTGGTATTTCTTTTACTCAAAATGATTCTCTGATCTAACAAATTAATTCTTGTTCTAATATTTGATCAGCTCAGACAAGATTTTTCTTGTTTGCCTCTCCTTAAGGTGTTTCATTCGTTAAGATGAAAGAAATAGTTTGTTCAGTGATTACTCAACATGCACAATCATGCTCTTATTCAGGTAGTGCTTTACTGTATGTGAAGATAGTGAGGTAGTGATTAAAATACAATACTGTGTGATGATAAAAGCATAAGGTCACATAAGGTCTAATGAAAATCACTCAGGGCTCTTTATGAATTGTGCAGTCAGTAACTCATGTACAGGGTCAATAATAGGCAGAAATAAAGTGCTAAAGTCAGCTAAGCCATAGCTAAGCATGTGATTGAGTCATTTAATCATTTTTATATTTTTAACCAGCTTTTGAAATTTTGATAATATCATACACATTTCATTAAATGTTTAAGAAGACACAAACCAATTATTACAACAAAACATCACAGAATTCATCAAATCTAATGTCAGTATTGAGGATTGTGCTGTTATTTTCACACCAAAATCATGTGAGTTCTTGGATGATGATAATGTCATTAAGAAACTAGTTAAAGGAATATTGCATAAGGATGGAAAGTGAGATTGGGAGCAAAAATTATTACCAATCTGAACAATATTTCAAAGAAAGCATGTTTTGGTTAAAACATTTTGATTAGCGAAATGAAAAAAATAAGAAACATCTTTTATATTTCCCAATAAATTGCCAGTTATTCTTGTTAGTTATTTAGAAATGCATATGGTTAAAATGGCAATATTCAATCAAATCAAAACTAGTGAAATTATTTAAAAATCACTTCTATATTCAATTTATATATATATATTCATATTGAATATAGAAATTACATATAATTTTTTATATGTAAAAAAAGTTTGTGTTTGATTCAATATTTGATGGACACGTGAAAATGTACGGCTGAATATTAAAAATGGCTTAATACCTACACTAAAAAATTAGGTGGCGAGACAGTTTTGATTCAGAAATTGCTAGTAAATTTCACAAATAATAACAAAGAAATGGCAAGTAAAACATTGAATTAAACATAAAAATGTTGAAGTGGAAAAACGTAAATAGTATTTTCTGGTAAAACATAATTTGTTTGAAAGCAATTAACTAATAATGACCCTTTTTATATTTATAGAGATTAAAAATATTTTGGTTCACAAAATGGAAATAACTTTGGTGGAGTAAAGCAGAGTTGAATGTACTGTGTGGTTGTAGTGTTGAGTGGCAGGCTGTTCACACTGTGCTGTGGGAATGAGGGATCTGTTTCCTGCCTCTCTCTCTCTCTTTCCTTCTCTATGCTCTGTGCTGTTGTTATTGATTAATGAGTGCTGGGTTTGACTTGTGACCTCTCTCTGTGTCTTTCCTTCTTTTACCATCTCTCTCTTTCTCTCTGGCATTCATTCATTCCCCATAGGCTAGTCTAATGGCAGGAAGGCAAAGCTGTAGTCATAATGGCACTACATCCCAGCAGACTGTGGCCTCCCAAACCACTGTAAGTATTATTAAACCTGACATTGATATCTCTCTCAACAAGTCTCCAGTGCTACAGAAAAAAATGGTAGTGGGTATTACTTACAGTCAACCGCTTTTTTACCTGGCAGGTTCCTTAATGCTTGGCAGATTGTGATAATTCGTAATGTTTTGGTTGAGATTGTGATTAATTATTTTGACTACACAGCTTTCAGAAGATAAAAGTATATGTTGTTAAGATTTTTCCTTGTTGAAACAGATAAACCTTGCCACATCCCCAGCGGCAGCTCATTTGATCAGTCGAGCCCAGAGTGGGAGCTCTGTTCCAGTCTGCATCGCCCAACAGGCCGTGCTGCTGGGAAACTCCTCCACACCCACACTCACCGCCAGCCAGGCACAGATGTATTTACGAGCTCAGATGGTAAATCCTCTTACACACACCCAACCACATGTACAAATGTGCAGTCTAAATAAAGACATACCACTGTTTTTTACATAATTCTTTTCTTTTACCCATTTTATTTCATTTTAATTTATTATTTTTGCACCAGTATGATGCAATTTCCTGGAGGATGGTGTCGTTAAGAAACTAGTGATAGGAATATTGAAAAAGGATGTTAAATGATAATGAGAACATTGCAAATATCTATAAAACAATAAAAAATGTGTAACTATTACTACTATTAATAATGTTAATTATTATTACTACTACTACTACTACTACTACTACCACATATTATTGTTGACAGTATTTCCAAATGAATTAAAACTGGTTTTGTTGAAAATATTTTGATTAAAAAATTGGAAAAAAGAAGAGACATTCTTATTATAATGACCAGAGATTAACCATTTTATTTTATTGTATTTTTTTCCCACCAATACGATGCCATTTCCTGGACGATGATATCATTAAGAAACTAGTGACAGGAATATTGTAAAAGGATGTTAAATTATATAGAGAACATTGTGAATATCTATAAAACTAGGCCGTGCTGGAAACTCCTCCACACCCACACTCACCGCCAGCCAGGCACAGATGTATTTACGAGCTCAGATGGTAAATCCTCTTACACACACCCAACCACATGTACAAATGTGCAGTCTAAATAAAGACATACCACTGTTTTTTACATAATTCTTATTAAAATGACCACAGATAAAGCATAACCCATTTTATTTCATTTTAATTTATTATTTTTGCACCAGTATGATGCAATTTCCTGGAGGATGGTGTCGTTAAGAAACTAGTGATAGGAATATTGAAAAAGGATGTTAAATGATAATGAGAACATTGCAAATATCTATAAAACAATAAAAAATGTGTAACTATTACTACTATTAATAATGTTAATTATTATTACTACTACTACTACTACTACTACTACCACATATTATTGTTGACAGTATTTCCAAATGAATTAAAACTGGTTTTGTTGAAAATATTTTGATTAAAAAATTGGAAAAAAGAAGAGACATTCTTATTATAATGACCAGAGATTAACCATTTTATTTTATTGTATTTTTTTCCCACCAATACGATGCCATTTCCTGGACGATGATATCATTAAGAAACTAGTGACAGGAATATTGTAAAAGGATGTTAAATTATATAGAGAACATTGTGAATATCTATAAAACTATAAAATTACTAATTATTTCTACTGTTAATAATATTCATTATTGTTGCTACTAATTACTATTAACAATATTTCCAAAAGACTTAAAACTTGTTTTGTTTAAAATATTTTGATTAGAGAAATGGTAAAAAAAAGAAAAGAAAAGAAGACGAAGAGGAAGAGACACTGGTAATATTTTAACAAATTGCCAGAATTTCAATTCAATCACAAACCAAAAGTGCTGAAATTATTTAAAATTCACCTGTACATTCATTTAATCATGATATTGTGACATTTCATACAGTTTCCCTCTTTAAAAAGTTTATATTTTACTCAATTTATAAAATAAGAATGTCCCTAAATGTGCCTAAAAGGAGGTTTTGTCATGTTTAGCTAACTTCTGTTTGCAAATTTGGCATTAAAGTATAGCAAGTAAATCCATACACCCCGTGTGTAATTGTGGAGTGGTCGTATTTTAAATCCTATATATAAATGGATAATTTTGGTCCCCCCCAATGGCTGCGCTCACTGTAGCGTGGGTTATGCCAAGTCAAACGCAATGCTACTAGACAGTCTTCTCCAAGATTTCCTCATGAATAAATAGTAATTTTCTTGCAAATGGAAAAAATAATTGGCAGCTGACTTCATTTTACAGTGGCCTGCTTATACTTTTTTTCCTGGATTGTCTGTGTGTGTGTGTGTGTGTGTGTGTGTGTACTGTGTAGTATTCATACTTGCCATCTTACAACATCTTTTTCATTTGGCCTTGGATAGTAAACGTGGCACAGCTGCAGCTCTTCAATAAGGATGCTAACGAAAATGTTTTCACTGGCACATCAACTCTATTTTTTCAAATACGTTTTTTGGCTAGGAACTGATTAAATGAGTTGTTTGAGATCTGCCAGAATTTGAAATGCAGTCCTTTCAGCACTGTAACAGCTGAAATGGCTCAAGTGCTCTCTCTGATGTCAAATCTGATAGCCTGGGTTTGTTATATAAATGTGACTCATACATTCGGATGAAGCAGCCATTTTTCGTGTGATTTCCAGGCACAGCAAACCAATCTTGTGCAAGTAGCAAGGAGCCTAGGACGAGCTGTTCCTTTGTCCCCTCAGCTTATCTTCACCCCAACTGCCTCAGTCACCGCAGTTCAGCCGGAGACCTCTGCTCTGTCAATCAACATGCCGCCCACCAGCAGACAGGTAACCCTAACATACACCAGCCTGACTTACATCTATACCAATATGTGCTGTTTTTTGAATGCCACACCAAAGTCACTTCTGTCTTTCTCCGCTCAGGTGCAGAACTTGGCTCTTCGTGGCCAGCAGGGGGCGCTGACTTCCTTCCTCTCTCAGTCTCAATTACAGAGCCTGAGTGTGAAACAGTGCCCCGGGACATCAGCGCAGCTCTCTGTGACTAGCCAACCAGTGGCCCGACTCAAGAGTCCTGGAGCGGAGCTGAACTCTCAGGGAGCTGCTGCAAAGAGCAGTCCTGCAGAAACGTCCTCAGAGACTGTGGGAAAAAACAACAAAACCAGTGACCTCACAACAAGGGAGCTTAACGTGTGTCCCAATGTGACCTCAGTGGCGGGCCATCCTCTCATCAGCACAGGTAAGCCATCACAGTCCGGATGCTGTCTTCACATGCAGATCCAGTGAAAGTGTAGCGTCTCAATTGTCTTACTAATGGAGGAGTGAAAGCAAAAAGAAAAGCTCAAGTGCGAGGGCCATCTGGCCTTGAGCATTAAACAGGGTGTCGGGTTGCTGTGGCAGAGGACTTGAGGAGCACACTGGGCGGCAGTGTTTCACGATAACACACCTGCTATGTGTGTATTTGTGGCTGGGGGGATTCTCTATTTGTTTGCGCTGAAAGGATATCCTTTAACACTGAGACAGATGCACAA
>NW_015628351.1:2597153-2635097 GCF_001515625.1 Sinocyclocheilus rhinocerous
GGCGGTGAGACAATTTTGACTCCGAAATTGCTAGTATATTTCATAAATAATAACAAAGAAATGGCAAGTAAAACATTGAATTAAACATAAAAATGTTGAAGTGGAAAAACGTAAATAGTATTTTCTGGTAAAACATAATTTGTTTGAAAGCAATTAACTAATAATGACCCTTTTTATATTTATAGAGATTAAAAATATTTTGGTTCACAAAATGGAAATAACTTTGGTGGAGTAAAGCAGAGTTGAATGTACTGTGTGGTTGTAGTGTTGAGTGGCAGGCTGTTCACACTGTGCTGTGGGAATGAGGGATCTGTTTCCTGCCTCTCTCTCTCTCTTTCCTTCTCTATGCTCTGTGCTGTTGTTATTGATTAATGAGTGCTGGGTTTGACTTGTGACCTGTCTCTGTGTCTTTCCTTCTTTTACCATCTCTCTCTCTTTCTCTGGCATTCATTCATTCCCCATAGGCTAGTATAGTGGCAGGAAGACAAAGCTGTAGTCAGAATGGCACTACATCCCAGCAGACTGTGGCCTCCCAAACCACTGTAAGTATTATTAAACCTGACATTGATATCTCTCTCAACAAGTCTCCAGTGCTACAGAAAAAAATGGTAGTGGGTATTACTTACAGTCAACCGCTTTTTTACCTGGCAGGTTCCTTAATGCTTGGCAGATTGTGATAATTCGTAATGTTTTGGTTGAGATTGTGATTAATTATTTTGACTACACAGCTTTCAGAAGATAAAAGTATATGTTGTTAAGATTTTTCCTTGTTGAAACAGATAAACCTTGCCACATCCCCAGCGGCAGCTCATTTGATCAGTCGAGCCCAGAGTGGGAGCTCTGTTCCAGTCTGCATCGCCCAACAGGCCGTGCTGCTGGGAAACTCCTCCACACCCACACTCACCGCCAGCCAGGCACAGATGTATTTACGAGCTCAGATGGTAAATCCTCTTACACACACCCAACCACATGTACAAATGTGCAGTCTAAATAAAGACATACCACTGTTTTTTACATAATTCTTTTCTTTTACCCATTTTATTTCATTTTAATTTATTATTTTTGCACCAGTATGATGCAATTTCCTGGAGGATGGTGTCGTTAAGAAACTAGTGATAGGAATATTGAAAAAGGATGTTAAATGATAATGAGAACATTGCAAATATCTATAAAACAATAAAAAATGTGTAACTATTACTACTATTAATAATGTTAATTATTATTACTACTACTACTACTACTACTACTACCACATATTATTGTTGACAGTATTTCCAAATGAATTAAAACTGGTTTTGTTGAAAATATTTTGATTAAAAAATTGGAAAAAAGAAGAGACATTCTTATTATAATGACCAGAGATTAACCATTTTATTTTATTGTATTTTTTTCCCACCAATACGATGCCATTTCCTGGACGATGATATCATTAAGAAACTAGTGACAGGAATATTGTAAAAGGATGTTAAATTATATAGAGAACATTGTGAATATCTATAAAACTATAAAATTACTAATTATTTCTACTGTTAATAATATTCATTATTGTTGCTACTAATTACTATTAACAATATTTCCAAAAGACTTAAAACTTGTTTTGTTTAAAATATTTTGATTAGAGAAATGGTAAAAAAAAGAAAAGAAAAGAAGACGAAGAGGAAGAGACACTGGTAATATTTTAACAAATTGCCAGAATTTCAATTCAATCACAAACCAAAAGTGCTGAAATTATTTAAAATTCACCTGTACATTCATTTAATCATGATATTGTGACATTTCATACAGTTTCCCTCTTTAAAAAGTTTATATTTTACTCAATTTATAAAATAAGAATGTCCCTAAATGTGCCTAAAAGGAGGTTTTGTCATGTTTAGCTAACTTCTGTTTGCAAATTTGGCATTAAAGTATAGCAAGTAAATCCATACACCCCGTGTGTAATTGTGGAGTGGTCGTATTTTAAATCCTATATATAAATGGATAATTTTGGTCCCCCCCAATGGCTGCGCTCACTGTAGCGTGGGTTATGCCAAGTCAAACGCAATGCTACTAGACAGTCTTCTCCAAGATTTCCTCATGAATAAATAGTAATTTTCTTGCAAATGGAAAAAATAATTGGCAGCTGACTTCATTTTACAGTGGCCTGCTTATACTTTTTTTCCTGGATTGTCTGTGTGTGTGTGTGTGTGTGTGTGTGTGTACTGTGTAGTATTCATACTTGCCATCTTACAACATCTTTTTCATTTGGCCTTGGATAGTAAACGTGGCACAGCTGCAGCTCTTCAATAAGGATGCTAACGAAAATGTTTTCACTGGCACATCAACTCTATTTTTTCAAATACGTTTTTTGGCTAGGAACTGATTAAATGAGTTGTTTGAGATCTGCCAGAATTTGAAATGCAGTCCTTTCAGCACTGTAACAGCTGAAATGGCTCAAGTGCTCTCTCTGATGTCAAATCTGATAGCCTGGGTTTGTTATATAAATGTGACTCATACATTCGGATGAAGCAGCCATTTTTCGTGTGATTTCCAGGCACAGCAAACCAATCTTGTGCAAGTAGCAAGGAGCCTAGGACGAGCTGTTCCTTTGTCCCCTCAGCTTATCTTCACCCCAACTGCCTCAGTCACCGCAGTTCAGCCGGAGACCTCTGCTCTGTCAATCAACATGCCGCCCACCAGCAGACAGGTAACCCTAACATACACCAGCCTGACTTACATCTATACCAATATGTGCTGTTTTTTGAATGCCACACCAAAGTCACTTCTGTCTTTCTCCGCTCAGGTGCAGAACTTGGCTCTTCGTGGCCAGCAGGGGGCGCTGACTTCCTTCCTCTCTCAGTCTCAATTACAGAGCCTGAGTGTGAAACAGTGCCCCGGGACATCAGCGCAGCTCTCTGTGACTAGCCAACCAGTGGCCCGACTCAAGAGTCCTGGAGCGGAGCTGAACTCTCAGGGAGCTGCTGCAAAGAGCAGTCCTGCAGAAACGTCCTCAGAGACTGTGGGAAAAAACAACAAAACCAGTGACCTCACAACAAGGGAGCTTAACGTGTGTCCCAATGTGACCTCAGTGGCGGGCCATCCTCTCATCAGCACAGGTAAGCCATCACAGTCCGGATGCTGTCTTCACATGCAGATCCAGTGAAAGTGTAGCGTCTCAATTGTCTTACTAATGGAGGAGTGAAAGCAAAAAGAAAAGCTCAAGTGCGAGGGCCATCTGGCCTTGAGCATTAAACAGGGTGTCGGGTTGCTGTGGCAGAGGACTTGAGGAGCACACTGGGCGGCAGTGTTTCACGATAACACACCTGCTATGTGTGTATTTGTGGCTGGTGGGATTCTCTATTTGTTTGCGCTGAAAGGATATCCTTTATCACTGAGACAGATGCACAACCTTTTTGGTACAACAACACAATTTCCCCCACATAAAGTGAGATGCTCGTAAACTGACCCCTAAATTACTGACATTCAATTAGTGATATACATTAACAGTATTTAATATAAGCAATTAGTGAGTCATTATACCCATGGATGCACAACATATTTGGTGTCATATCAGTTACTGTCTGATATTAGAGATTTTTTTTATTTATTTTACATTTAAATGACAATTGTTTGCTGTCATCTAACTTCCTTAAATTTAATCTTTTAAAACAAAATAATCTATATCAGTTTATATCATGTATTAGATGTCTAAATTCATATTTTTAGTCTTTGAAATGACTGATTTTAGTTTATGTTTTGATTATAATTTATTTAGATTAAATAGTATATTATTTTATTAATGTCATTTTAATATAATGTTTTAACCATAGACTTTTAGAGGCTGACCAAAGCTCATCCTGATTTTCATTGCATAAAAAAGACCAACTCTTTCTACTGGTCTGCATGTATGAAACACAGAGAAATAGGAATATGAAGGTCTTTGTACATTCTAAGAAATGTCCATAAGAATACAGCCCAATGTACTGTGTTAATATGAAGGGATTTTTCTTATGGATTTTTCAGTGTGTTTTTTACCTGTATTTGAATCATGCATTACATTGCGTCGTGTTTCAGCGACAGCGTTATCCATAAACTTAATGGAAAACATGGAAACTGGACATTTCTGCCAGGACATTATAGGTTTTTCTGATTTTTTTTTTCCATACAGTGTAAGCATATATGCTTGCTTACACACTCACACGTGCGTGTGTGTGTGTACAGGTATATATGGTTTATGAGGACACAAATGTGTATAATGACATGGGTACTACAATGTAAACATGGTTTATGAGGACACTTCCTGTGTCCCCGTAAAACAAAAGGCTTAAAAAACATACAAAACGAACGTTTATGAAATTCAAAAATTGCCAGCAGTTTCCTGTGAGGGGTAGGGTTGGTGTAGGGCAATAGAAAATACAGTCTGTACAGTATAAAAACCATTACTGGTGTCCTTTGACAGCTCTTTGGTCTTGGCCATGGTGGAGTTTGGAGTGTGACTGTTTGAGGTTGTGGACAGGTGTCTTTTATACTGATAACGAGTTCAAACAGATGCCATTAATACAGGTAACGAGTGGAGGACAGAGGAGCCTCTTAAAGAAGAAGTTACAGGTCTGTGAGAGCCAGAAATCTTGCTTGTTTGTAGGTGACCAAATACTTATTTTACCGAGGAATTTACCAATTAATTCTTTAAAAATCCTACAATGTGATTTTCTGGATTTTTTTTTCTCATTTTGTCTCTCATAGTTGAGGTATACCTATGATGAAAATTACAGGCCTCTCTCATCTTTTTAAGTGGGAGAACTTGCACAATTGGTGGCTGACTAAATACTTTTTTGCCCCACTGTATATATATATATATATACTGTGTATATATATATATACATACATACACACACACACACACACACACACACATACATACATTGTGGAATGAAAAAAAATGCAGGATCTAAGTATCTCAAATTAAAACCAGTTAACCTTATAAAAAATGCATCTTGAAGACCACTGTGTTCTGATTTATTCTAATCCTTTTTTGCACCCAAAAACATCCTGTGTCCTGTGTAAACAGCTCATATGAAAGATACTTTTTTAACGTTGCATCAAGAGATTTCCCTTCTTGTTTTTGCATTTGTCCATTACTCTCATAACACATCATCCATCACAGACATATTAATAGCAACAAGCCACACTCAGAACAAGCAAACCCTTCAGTAGAGCCACTCTAAATCCGAAACAAATGGAAACCACAAGCGGGCTAATGTGTTATTTGTGGGTGTGGGTTTCTGTGCATGTGGTAAGGTCCTGACCATTTCCTGTCATGAAAGCTTAACAGAGAGGGTTCAAGCACCAATATACACACAGAAATACTAGAGACAAAGCCAGAGAAACCACTAGCCTTGAGAAGGGTCAGTACTTACTGGCAACACCAGCCATTAGTATATTTTGCTTTACACACTTTGCTTTACTGTTGCTTAAATGAGTTTCATGCACCTACAAATAGCATTATGATAAGTGAATTCAGCTTTGTTTAAACATCAGCCAAGTTCTAGTAGTTCCTAAAAGAAGACCCGTTATTATGAGAAATCTTGGTGGAAACACTATATTTAGAGAGGAAAAGACTATGGAGAAACCAATTGGTAAATGTAAATGGTGTGTTGAATGGCTCACCCTCCCATTGCTCATGTTTTCTTCATAAGGAATTCATTAGACATGAAAAGCATATAGCCAGGAGCATGAAACTCAAAATATTTGGACCACGACTGGAGAGAAACCTATAAGTAAGACCAGACATTTCTTGGAATGACCACTGCAGAATTGAAGTGTTGGGTCTCCATTAAGCATTTTGATCAGGGCTGAGATTGTGGACCCACAGATTGTTTGATCTGTTGTAAGGAACCCTGCTCTAGACTGACGTCTTTGGTGATTACACTGTGTCGTATCAAGCCACTTTGGCAGTGTGAAGTAAACTAAAGAAAGAGTCTATGTCAAGTAAACTAAATTGAGCTGAATAATTACAGTTGTCTTCTGTAGAGATGCTTTATAGCTGAATCAAATTTGTTTTATAATTGATGAACTCTGCAACATCGACACTCTTATTAGACTGAAATGAATCAACACTAAACTGACTTGAGCTGAATAACACTAACACTTGCCTTCTGTAGAGTTGCTTTATAGCTGAATTGAGTTCATAAATAATAAACTTTGGAAAACTTTGCAAACACTGTTATTAAACTAAAATGAGCTGAATAATGAAACTATTGTCTTTTTAGAGCTACTTTACAGCTGCAATTGTATTCATTTTATAACTGAACATAAATACTGTTATTTTCTTCTTACTGTGAATCTGCTTTGAAACAATATTGGATAAATGAGATGACTCAAGGTCACACAGAACACATTCTTGCATTTAAAATCGTGACGCTGTGCAGCGAAATTTGTAATTTATGTTTTTATAAAGTTGAAATTTTATTCACTTTGAATCTGTACAGCATCTTGAAAACGTGAAAATGTGAGACACTTAAAAACATCAAAAACGCTTGTTGCATATTTACATGAAAAAAAAAACTGTGTATGCCACTGCAGACAAAATTCTTTTGGTTTTTACTTGTGTTTGAAGTAGCACTCAGTATTGAAGCTGGGGAAATGCTATTCTTTAGCACTTATCCCTCAAAGGCCAGGAAGTCTTGCAGACGTTTCTCTTTTTTTCATATTAAACTGGGCTGAGAAAGGGCAACAGTTAATTATTTATCATCATGGGTGGAACTTAAACCAGAATGTGGTCTTCAGTGCTCAAAGAAAGGCCTGCATCTGTTGTTGCCATTCTATGAATGCTTTGAACTTAACAGGCTGCTAGAGAGGAGTGTGTGAATATGACACACTATCTGATATTGTGTTCATTTCGACACTATCAGAACAGCACATAGATGATACAAAACACATTCCCACTATCTTTGAACAGACTCTATTTGTATGGAGGATTTTGATATCAAGACCATTACGTTTGATCACTTGTCTTATCACAAGTTGTTCTTCTTTGAGGCAAAGCATGGCATGAGAATTTAATTATGTTTATCGGTCTCAACAGTACTCAGTAACACAAATGTAATCTTTTAATACAGAGTGCGGAAAGTTTATGACCAAGTGAAACTGTGCAAAATTGTGTCAAACAGTCCAAAACAATTCTAATTGGCTAAGCCTGTGTTGGGCTGCTCAAACAAACAGAGCAATATTAAAAGTGCCTCATTGTTTACGCTCTTCAGGACTGGAAACTTAAGTTTCAACATTTTAAAATGACTCACTGCACATTTAAGGTCCTGCACAAATTAGGCTGACATTCCTCTGAGTTACCACGGCACAGGCTGTCAGAGTATGTCTAACTGAAGGTTACTTGGAGCCATCTGATTCATCCAGGTCATATGGTGCTTCACGAGTGGATGAGTAGAGCTCTGCTTTATACACCTTACAGCTGACATTCCAGATCAGAAAGCTGAACTCAGCCAAATGAACCCATTAACCTCAAGTCAACAAGATAAACCTGCTAGAACAATGAGAAGCCCTCCGGGAATCTCACAGGCATCACATTTAGGCTGTAGTGCTATAGTCTTACATCTTATAGTGAGACATTATTTTACTTATGAATGTATTGTATACACATTAATTGCCAGTAAAATGGTTTGTCTAAAATCATCCATCGTTTAAATTTAATCAGTCCTACTGAGTGGTGTTGTTGCTCTAACAAGATGTCAAAATTTCATATACAGTATATAGGTGTATATTTGGAGACTCCTTTATATAAGTTATATATTGGGACACATATTGGGACAACTTCATATATATATATAATAAAAAATAAATATATACAAATCCAATCTCCAAATTGATTGCCGTAGGTGATATACATTAACATACAGCATATATATTCAGTCAGAATTTGAACCCCATTGTATATTTGGTGTTGTTAGATGAATTTACTGAGTGGAAATTCCTTATGCACAACAACCACCAGTTAAAGGGTTAGTTCACCCAAAAATGAAAATTCTGTCATTAATTACTCACCCTCATGTCGTTCCAAACCCGTAAGACCTTCGTTCATCTTCAGAACACAAATTAAGATATTTTTGATGGAATCTCAACGTAATCGTTTACGTTTACGTTCAGTAGACAGTGTGCACAAGCTGAACGTAAACAACGTTGATTACGTTCTGGGGTACTCTCTAAAATGGCGGAAGATGGTAACTCAGGGAGAAGAATTGTTGAATAAATTATGATATTATTGTTTTCTTTGCTCACAAAAAGTATTCTCATAGTTTCGTAAAATTACGGTTTAACCCCTGATGTCACATGGACTATTTTTCCGATGTCCTTGCTACGTTTCTGAGCCTTGATCGTGTTAATATCCTTGCTGTCTATGGAGGGTCAGAGAGCTCTCAGACTTCATCAAAAATATCTTAATTTGTGTTCTGAAGATGAACGAAGGTCTTACGGGTTTGGAAAGACATGAGGGTGAGTAATTAATGACAGAATTTTCATTTTTGGGTGAACCATCCCTTTAATGGTACAAACTTGTTTAAAAATACCAATTATGTGGACAATTTGATACAGAACTTGTAGTTATTCATCATGCACTTAAAAATAGAGGTTCTTTATTGGCATCAATGGTTGAATGAAGAACCTTGAACATCCTTGGGGGAAAAATGCACTGCACAAAAGGGTCTTTATAGCAGTAAAAGGTTCTTCAGATTCTTAAAATATTTTTCATACAAAGAAAAAAAATAATCTTTTAAGAGTTGTTCACTCATATGATCTTTGAGGAACCCAAAATGGCTCTTTTATTGCATCACTATGAAAACCCCCTTTTGGAACCTTTTTATTTTTAAGAGTGTATAGTGTATCTACTGTCTACTATAGTGTAGCAGGTTTATCATGTGTTTCTCTGAAACTGAAACATCAACCATATACGATTGTCTTTTGTTTTTATTCCAGCATATACCCAAATTCAGACCCGTCAGCTGCTCCAGCAGCACAAGCAGCAGTTTGTGATACAGCAGCAGCCTCAGATACTGCAGAGAGGTCAAGCACAGCTCTTAGAGGCCGCCACCATTCATCCTCACACAATGCAAGCTGTAGCCATTCAGCCTGCCCTGCCAGCTCAGCCTCAGCAGTACCCTATCTCTCTGCTGCCCAAAGTGCCTGTTACCTGCCAACAAGCTCCCATCTTCCATTCTACTACTGTAAGTCAGAATGGACAGCCACCCATGCTGAGCCACAGCAAAGCAGCACCTCTACAGCTTACCGCAGTTAATGTCCAGATCCAGCCAGTTCAAACTCAAGTAAGAGGATTGAACATCATTTATTTGTCTGTTTCTTGGTTTGTATATATCCTAATTTTCTCCTATTTCGACCTTGTCCTTTTCTGACATTAATTCCAGCTGGATGTGTCCGATAAGGACACCCTTGTTCCTCTCGAACCGCAGCTGCTATCCATACCAACACAAGTGCCAACCCAGACAGAACAATGCCAATCGGTCAAACAATTTCAACAAAGCCAAGTGACAGAAAACATAGAAGGTACTGATAATTTAATTACGTGTTTCATCTCAATGACTTCCATTTATTTCGTCTGTTGGATAAAAAGGGTTATTGCATTTTGTTTAATGTAAGCAATCCCTGCAAGCATTTTCTGCGTTTTGATGAACACATACAGTATACAGTGGGTACGGAAAGTATTCAGACCCCCTTAAATTTTTCACTCTTTGTTATATTGCAGCCATTTGCTAAAATCATTTAAGTTAATTTTTTTTCCTCATTAATGTACACACAGCACCCCATATTGACAGAAAAACACAGAATTGTTGACATTTTTGCAAATTTATTAAAAAAGAAAAACTGAAAAATGCTCAGTATTTAGTAGAAGCACCCATTTGATCTAATACAGCCATGAGTCTTATTGGGAAAGATGCAACAAGTTTTTCACACATGGATTTGGGGATCCTCTGCCATTCCCTCTTGCAGATCCACTCCAGTTCTGTCAGGTTGGATGGTAAACGTTGGTGGAAAGCCATTTTTAGGTCTCTCCAGAGATGCTCAATTGGGTTTAAGTCAGGGCTCTGGCTGGGCCATTCAAGAACAGTCACAGAGTTGTTGAGAAGCCACTCCTTCGTTATTTTAGCTGTGTGCTTAGGGTCATTGTCTTGTTGGAAGGTAAACCTTAGTTCCAGTCTGAGGTCCTGAGCACTCTGGAGAAGGTTTTCGTCCAGGATATCCCTGTACTTGGCCGCATTCATCTTTCCCTCGATTGCAACCAGTCGTCCTGTCCCTGCAGCTGAAAAACACCCCCACAGCATGATGCTGCCACCACCATGCTTCACTGTTGGGACTGTATTGGACAGGTGATGAGCAGTGCCTGGTTTTCTCCACACATACCGCTTAGAATTAAGGCCAAAAAGTTCTATCTTGGTCTCATCAGACCAGAGAATCTTATTTCTCACCATCTTGGAGTCCTTCAGATGTTTTTTAGCAAACTCCATGCGGGCTTTCATGTGTCTTGAACTGAGGAGAGGCTTCCGTCGGGCCACTCTGCCATAAAGCCCCAACTGGTGGAGGGCTGCAGTGATGGTTGACTTTCTACAACTTTCTCCCATCTCCCGACTGCATCTCTGGAGCTCAGCCACAGTGATCTTTGGGTTCTTCTTTACCTCTCTCACCAAGGCTCTTCTCCCCCGATAGCTCAGTTTGGCCGGACAGCCAGCTCTAGGAAGGGTTCTGGTCATCCCAAACGTCTTCCATTTAAGGATTATGGAGGCCACTGTGCTCTTAGGAACCTTAAGTGCAGCAGAAATTTTTTTGTAACCTTGACCAGATCTGTGCCTTGCCACAATTCTGTCTCTGAGCTCTTCAGGCAATTCCTTTGACCTCATGATTCTCATTTGCTCTGACATGCACTGTGAGCTGTAAGGTCTTATATAGACAGGTGTGTGGCTTTCCTAATCAAGTCCAATCAGTATAATCAAACACAGCTGGACTCAAATGAAGGTGTAGAACCATCTCAAGGATGATCAGAACAAATGGACAGCACCTGAGTTAAATATATGAGTGTCACAGCAAAGGGTCCGAATACTTAGGACCATGTGATATTTCAGTTTTTCATTTTTAATAAATCTGCAAAAATGTCAACAATTCTGTGTTTTTCTGTCAATATGGGGTGCTATGTGTACATTAATGAGGAAAAAAAATTAACTTAAATGATTTTAGCAAATGGCTGCAATATAACAAAGAGTGAAAAATTTAAGGGGGTCTGAATACTTTCCGTACCCACTGTATAAGCCAATATTGGCTCCTTCTGTTTTAATGTAACCATTAACTTGGATGAATATATTTAGTACTGTACATCAAAGCCACAATAAAAACAGCTTCAGCAGATGAAAATCGAACTTTTGAATAATTCTTTTAAATACTTGGGTGCGGATAATGGGGGTTTTGGGGAGTCTGTTTCAATTAGTGGAAATTTATAATACATAACAGCCAGCTGTTGATGTTAAAAGCTTGATTAAAAATGACACTAATATAGATTTAAATGTTATTTTATGTAGTTGTTTATCATGCACTATACACTATAGTGTACACTGTAAAATTATTTTTTAAAGTTGTAAATAAAACAAAGATTAGTGGAGTAAGTTTTACAAGAAAATACTATTTCAGTCATTCTACTTTAAAATGTCATGTTTAATTCAGTATTATGTGTTTCTTTGTAATTATTTGTGAAATTTACCAACAATTTCTGAGTGAAAATTATTTCTACACCAATTTTGTTCAGTGTAGCTCCTTTATCATACTCTGTTTCTCTGAAACTCAATTGAGAATGCCACATCAACATGAAATACTTTTATCTTAAACACTATTAATTATAGATTTACAATATATCACTCTATAAAATACAATATGATAAACCTCTGAAAAAAGGCATGAAATATTGAAACTATTTTGGTCACATCCAGCTACTGACTGCAAAAGCCAGAGGAAAGACTCCTGCAGCAATCTTGACATAGCCAGACACAGAGTGCCTACTACTACGTCACCACCATCTGTAGGTTTGCCAGTCTCAAAAACACAAAGGCCAACAACGCGAGCTCTCCCCTCAAGCGGAAGAGTAGATCTGTCACACCCCCAGTGTCTATTGTCTGGTCGCTGCACTTGCGAGAGTGTGACAGCTTCTGCTATAATTAGGGGTGAGGGTCTGAGCTCCGTTGTTCTGGGTTGGACGTGAGAATAAAGGTGGACACACTCTGGCTGTCTGGCAGGTGTGTCGGAGGCCTAACCTCAGACGTTAAATTATGAATGATGATAAACTGCTCTTTTATGAACGGAAATGGCTTGAGGCATCAGAGCACTTGAATCATAAATCATGTCAGGTTTTTAATTGTATCATGCTGGCTTCAGATCATTTCGCTTGATATGGATCATGGTGCATTCATAAAAGTTTTTTAACGCGTCTTTTGTTTTAGATCAAACACATTTAGTGGTTTTTCATGTGTGGGATTAAAAAGCATATACTTTAATTGGGTATTTCAATGCTAATATACATGTCACACAGAATTAATCACTGAGCGAGCTAACTCTTCTTTTTAAAGCAGACAACAACCAAGCTTACAAAAGATATGTTGTAATAATATCATTTATTATTAATAGAACTGAGGTTCTATTAACGTTACTGGAAGGAATGTATGTTCATGATTTTGAGAAAACTTTTGCAATTTCAATTATTTTTTCAATTCTGAGAACGACCCATGTTAGCTGGAAAAAAACTGCTTGCAATATATAAAAGGTAATGGCTCCAGACGTTGACATTGCAGTGCGAGACAAGCCTGGGTTTAGCTTACGATACCTAGACTCCATTGTGTTCGACTCCAAGCTGCTGAGTGTGGCACATGAGTGGTATTGTATATCATACGAGCGATAGACTCACTATACATGCACCCTGGGTCTTCCTTTGTCCCTGAGGAACCCAAGACCCCTCTTATCGAAATATTTGTGTCTGCTCTCAATAGGATATAATCTTGCAATTAATGCAGGGTAGACCTAAAAAAGCTTTTAAAAAAGATAAAAAAAGATTGTTTTTCAGTTGATGTATTGGACATCGACAATAGTGTAGATGAATTAGTTACTCGGAGAACTTTATAAACTTTATATTTTATTTTCTAATGTTTAATTCACAAGGGGGAGTTTTAATGCATGTTTATACTATAAACAACAGTCTGCAATCATAAGCAAGTTTTGCATTCATAAAATAGTATAATGCTCTCTGAAGTCTGTGTGAACCAGAAGTTGTGACCGACTTCAGTATTGTGACGTATTTCCCAGTGAAACTGAATATTGCATGAGAGAAGAATAGAGGACGGGGCTTGATTTTAGTGCAATCTCTAGCTCACAGCAGACTGACGGTTGGAGAGGAGTGGTTCAATTGTCCGATTTTGACCAAAGATTACGAAGGCAAACTAATTTTTTCATGTGTATTCATTTGCATGGATCAGTTGTTCAAAACTACTAATGTGCTCTGTTCCACTGGTACAACGAATTGGCATAGGCTTAGGACCCTAGACCTGGCTATATTATTGGGATACTAGTATCACTATACTGTATATATTGCCTAATATAAGAAATGTTTCAAGTAGTATGCTACACTTTGTCAAATTACCTCATATTTTAGCGAGTTATCACTCAGAAACAAATGTCATTGTTTTCCATTTTCAATCTTTTTATATAAAAAATGTCAACTTTGACAGTCTAATAAAGTAATGTTTCAAGAAACAGATTATTTAAATTTAGATACTGCTTCCTGTTCATTCATCACACTATAAATGAGAAAGTAAAGTAGAACGTACTGCAATGTGGCATTCCATGTTGCTAAAATAATATGAGTATTATGCTATTCCAAAGATAGCAATGGAGTACTAGATGCTCTTTCTCTGCCTACGTGCGCCTCTGTCATGGAGCGGCTCACAAGTTTTAACCAATCGCGGAACGGCTCTGTGCTAAACACGCCCTGCTATTGGACAGAATTCCAAGCGTGTGGGACCAATCGCAGCTGTGCGATGTTTCCTATTCAGTTCCCCCATACAAAGAGGATTAGAGAGGGAATCGGTTAGAACAAACAAGTTCACGCACACAAAAAAGTTTGGATTGGATCATTTGTTGTACTGCTTTGTATATAACACCAGTGGATTATGGAAGTGTACTCGGAAGCGTTGGAATGCTAAATTCATTTTAGTGTTTTCCTCTTCTGGCGCTTTAAAGTGTAAGTAAAGAGTGCGTGAGCGGAACAAAGGCGTGTGCTGTTGACAATCACCAGGACGTCTGTGCGTGAGCGTTTGTTTGCAGTGTGAATCCCTGCCAAATGTTCGAGATATAAAGTTACAAAGTTCCTCCGTGCTTGTTCTGGGACGCAGGGGTGCGACTGGTCTTTAAATTGCCGAGGTGTTGTTTGCATGCGAGTGTGAGTGTTTTGAACCGTTTCGAGGAAGCATGGAAATAGTGCTGCTACAGTACAAGCGTAAAATTTGGCAGTTTTTCAAAACGGGTAGTTAGTGCTAAAAAAAACCTTCTGGTTTTGATCTGGACCTTTTTTAGATAGTAGTAATAATAGTCGTGTTAGCTCTTCATAAATCAGTTTGCTGTGTGCAGACATTACAAATCAGATAGAAATAAGCAAGTGGTTGCAGCAGGTGGCTTGAATACGTTTTATTCACATGCATATATACTATAACACAACTGTATGCGAGAGTAGTATATAAATGTATCATGGTTATACATATTACAGTGTGCGTTAACTCCAACCTTTCACATATTTCATAAAAGCACTAGGTGACCTATGAGAGTGTCATGGAATAGCGTGAATGAATTGTTCTGAGTCGGATCTTTTCGATGAATCCGTAGAACCGGTTCATTAAAGCGTTCTAAACGACTTGTGAGCACGAACAGCATCGAAGCGGTCGGTGCGGTTCTCTAATAACCAATAATGAATAAAGTAAAGCATACTGTAAATGTTTATTACGCGATTGTATGACAGTTTTATCAACACATGCGAAATGGGGTTAGTTTTATTGAATACAATTTTCATAAAACGTAGTTATGTATTCGCAAAGTAATGTAAATTAACTTAACTGTTTTAAGGTGCAAATCTTTTCGAAGTGACTAAATTATCGCAACAACAAACTGAAATTAGACACGAAATCACTATAAACACTTATTAAAACTTAAAAGAACGTAGTAAACTAAACAGCGGAATATACCCACATATGGCTTTTAGAACGGTGTTAAAATGCCATGGCGAGATGTCACTGGGCACATTATGACGTAATTACGTAAAATTGTCACTGAACCGAATCTTTGAAACAAGCTGTTCTAAAGAACCGATTCGCGGAAATGAATCGGACTTACCGTCAGTATTATGGTGTTTCTGATGGATGCTGTTGTGCTTGTGTTGAGCAGGCAGAGTGAATGTGAAGGCAGGTGTGGGTTCACCTCCAGCAATGACCTCGGGTAGCGGCAACAATGCGCCCACGGTGACCGGCAGCGCTCCGCAAAATGGCGAGAGTAAACCGCCGCCACAGGCGGTAGTGAAGCCCCAGATCCTCACGCATGTCATCGAGGGATTCGTGATTCAGGAGGGTGCTGAGCCTTTTCCAGTGAGTGCTTTTAATTTCAATCCATCCCGCCTGGGTATTTAAGTTGCTGTTTTCTGTTTCGTGTTCTTGCATAATAATTTATCATAGGTTGTATTTAGTTAAAACTATTGTGTTTTAACTATTTATTTAAGAGTTTTTTTTAATTATTATTATGCTTAGATAATTGTCAATTGTGAACTGATTTGTATTAGAAACAACAATTACAGCTGCTCTATTTGTAATAAAATAGCAAAAGCCTAAATATTACAGTTGTTACAATAGTAAATTGTACATTTAAAATGTAAAATGTGCGTTGTACATTTTTAGGTATTTTAAACATGTCCAAGTTAAGTCACTCTGCTTGCTAGTAACATTTTGACACATAAGGTTGGAGCTGATTTTGTCATTTACTCACCACTTGTCACTAAACCCATAAGATTGACTTTTTTCTGTGGAATACAAGAAGTTTTGAATAATGTGCTGATCGTTCCTTCTGCACTTAATTACAATGAATGAGGACTTAAGTTGTCAAGCTAAACACCTTTGTCAAATAATATTGCAAAAATAATTGGAATGTAGCGTTTTATGGTCAACTTTAACAATACCTTTGTGTTACCTTTTCTGTCATTTTGGAGTTTGACAGCCCTAGTCCTCATACAACAGTATTCTTAAATATAAATTCTGTCTTTCACAGAAATAAAGTCACATGGGTTTTGGGTAAACTATTGCTTCAAAACAAATTAAACCAATTTTTAAGTGTTGTTTTTTTTAAAGAGGCACACTTCCCTCTAGTGGACAGTATACCACAGTCATAACCTACATCTGCAGACTTTGGTACAAGTTTAAAACACAGTGAGCAAGCACATATCCCATACATAGGTTCATTTGAGCATGCAGTACATGTCCTTGTGTAATGCATAATGTTTTTATGCAACACCTTGTGGATCTATCCAGGTTGAACGTCCGTCCTTGTTGATTGAGAATTTAAAGAAGCAGAAGCAGCATCAGGCTTATTCAGACCTAGATAAGAGGTCTCAGACCTTTCAAAATGCAGACTCTGAGATGGAGGATCTTTCACAGCAAGGTAAGGGTTACTTTAAGGCTGAAATACACCACATGACTTTTGCCACGATTTAGAGCTAGTCTGCCGATGAGTTGACAGATTCCACAGAAAACCGCATAGTGATGATGGGCACAGACTCATAATTCCATTTAGTTGGATGATAACAAACATGTTTGATAGTTTTACATTTTCATCTGTCATGTGTTTACAACAATCTAATGTTTTGGTGTGAGTTTGTATTTGGATTGAAAGTCTGCTAGTGTGTGGTCCACAGTTGTTTAGTGTCTGATGCCTACATTTTCTGTGTAACCATTTAGAAAGTCACCAAATATATGATGCCTAGTGGTTTAAAATCTGTTCCGATTGTGTAGTGTATTTAAGCTTTTAGTTGCACACTCGATGCTCAGACTGTTGTCCAATCAGCCATGTAAATTCTTTCATAGAGCTGAATAATCAGAATGCCGAGCCAATGCTGTCATGTGAATTCTGTGGGACCGTAGACTTTGCATATAACTTCAAGAGATCCAAGAGGTTTTGTTCTACGGTGTGTGCAAAGAGGTATGTGGATCCTTCTGTAGCCTGTAAATTATTTTAGATTTTGTATCAACATTTGCTTGAGTGGTGGTTTGACTTGTTCTTCTTCTCTTCCAGGTATAATGTTGGATGCACAAAGCGGATGGGACTTTTCCCAAGAAAATCGACCTCAGAGAACCCAAAGAAACAGAAAGCCTCCAACGCCAATCATCATAACAGCAGCACGAATGTCAGGAAACGGGTAATTGCTGTTTCTTCCTGTCTCGTTGCTGTCTCCCATTTGGTTTGTCTATGCAGAAATGTGCTTACTTGTCTCCCTTGTGTTCTCTCATAGAATCCAAGTGCTCAAACAACCATGGCCGCGTCTTTGTTATCCCCACACCCCTCTCATCCAAGTCACGGTGAGTCCAGCCAGTGCTCAGACATGTCCAGCTTCGAAGAGCCCATTTCGCCACTGTCCAACTCCAGCTTTGGTGCCCAAAGGCTTCAGAACGAGGAAAGATTCGATCACAGTGGAGAGCTCCCTCTCCTGATGCAGCACTTCCTGGCCAGCGACCCCACCAAGTGGAACGTCGAGGACGTCTATGAATTCATCTGCTCTCTGCCAGGTAGCTACTAATGTTCCTAGGCTTTTTTGTGTCACAAATGACTTAAGTCACTAACAAGCTGTCTTTTGCACCAGGTTGCCAGGAGATCGCTGAAGAGTTTCGCTCTCAGGAGATCGATGGCCAAGCCTTGATGCTCCTCAAAGAGGATCATCTCATGAGCACCATGAACATCAAACTGGGCCCAGCTCTGAAAATCTTTGCCCGCATCAGTATGCTCAAGGACTCGTAGCCTTTCCCACAGCCTTATCTAGCTTGGAAAGGACATCCTAACAGCTCTGCACTGGTTTCCTCATCCCGTTGTGTCTTTGGGTCCTGGGGATTGCTGCTCCTCAAAACCACAAACTTGTGTATAGTTCTCGTCACAGTCAAATGGTTTCGTTCCAAATGCATGATGATGTGACTTGATTACAAATTTCTCGTGTATTCAGCTGTGCCAGGCCTGGGAGGAGGCGACAATCCATCATGTCAAGAAGACAAGCACAAGTACTTTACCATTTGTGCAAACAAATGTTCATCATATGGTAGCATGGAAACAGGTTTACATTTTCTTCACTGTTTTGAACTGGACTTTGTGATTTGTCTGTCATAAAGTGACATTGTTGTAGTTCTGTCACAGTTTGGTTAGCTAAGGAAAAATTTTGTACCTTTAGCCTTGCAGTGTGCCAACATTTGTAGGTAGTAAACTGTTCAGGTTTCTTCATCTCACAGGATGTTCCTCAATACAATTACAACAGATTTTGTACTCAAATGAAGCATTCTGACACAGGGATAACGGGAATTAAAACTTTGACTCTAAGACGTGCCTAATATTTTATAAATAGCCCAAAGATTACACAAATGTTCATGTTTTTAGTTCAAATGAAAGCAGCCTTTCCAAAACCCATTTCGCAGCATTAATGTTTAAGGACTGCCAGTAATATCACTCTATATTTAAGTTCAGAACCCATCTTGGTATGATCTGATGAACTGGGATCATTTTTCATAAATCAGTTATCCCAACCATCAATGTGTGCACTCATGTTTGGAAAGCTAGTTCAGCTTGTGTCTCAATTTTTACATTCATCATTTGATCAGATTTCTGTATTTATTGAGAGCAAGTCTCTGATTCTGTTTTATATTTGAAAATAAAACTCAGAAAACAATGTAGATGTCAGATGATTGTTTTTCCAATTAATCAAAACCTTACAGATCCTCGTATCATAGAGCAAGTGGATAAAAGATTATTTTATTTCTAACTCTGGACTGTTAAAAAAAGTTGTTAAAACTGATTACTGGATGTCTTCCCAAACTTCATTCACTAGGCCTGCGTCCCAATGTGCACACTATCCATCCTAAATTCTATGTGATATTAGTAATTTTCAATACTATTTAGGGCAGATAGTATGCACATTGTGACGCAAGGTAGATCTGTAACTAGCTGCGGTAGCATTGCTGTTAATTGTGCGTTTACAAAGAAAATCGCATAGTGTATGATGGTCATAGACACGATTTTTTTTAAGCTTCAGGCTATGATTCCATCCATTCAGAGGAGGCTGGAATACATTACGTTTTGACCCGATTTTTTCGCTGTTTTACAATCTGGAGAATTTGATGCTAGTTGCCTAAAGTCAGAGCCAGTCTGCGGATTTGAGTTGACAGATTTCACAGAAAATCGTGTAGAGTATGATGATCAAAAACTCCGATTTACAGCTTCAGACTGATTCTCTCTAGTCGGAGGATATCATGCGTCTCCTAGGCATGAGTTTGTGCATAATACGTTTCTGCATTAGTTTGTGATCAGAACAACATTAAAATCTGTCGTGTATGGTCCTCAGTCCTGTGTGAAGGCCAATTTTTCCTCTGGGACGGTAAGTGTATGTTTTCCTCAAAGTCGATAACGTTAAGTGTATAATGTCCATGTTCTTAAATCTGTTCAGATTTTAAAAGTAGTGTAGTGTATTCCAGCCTTAAGTATCATTGTAAATCATTTTTTTATTCATTTCAACAAATTGTCAAGCTCACAACTCGGAAACGGTTTCCAATTCGACTTCGTGGTGGTGTCCATGTGCTTGAACGCACCAGACGCTGCACTGCCACTTAACGACGTCGTCAGAATTATAGTTTTATGTAAATTACACTGATACTAGATTTAGAGAGCAGTTTACACAAAAATGATTCCCCTTACCTGTCCAACAAAACGATGACCCTTGGGTATCAACAGTCAGGATGTTGCCACGCCGTGCGGATGTTAACGCGGCTCGTTTTTTCTTTTGGCTTCTGCCCTTTTTAATTCGCCCTGTCTCATCAGCATCGTAAATTCTCGAAAGTGTTATATATATATATATATATATATATATATATATTGTATTATATCACATTTGCATCAAATTACAAAAAAATAAAATAAATAAAAAAAATAGTTAACGCTAATGCAAGGTTGTTTCTGCAGCGTCTATGGGAGTGACGGTAAATTTGACATCGTTCTCTCTTCTGACTGCCATTATCAGTCTCTCTCATTTTTTTTCCTTTGATTGAAAGTCATGAAAACACTATAGTTTAGTTTTTTTCTTTTGCTATTTGAGCAAAGGAAATTCACTGCTCTCTAAGTTTACCCAACTATCACGACTTCCGCTGCTGAGAAACCCAAACATTTTGAAAAAGGTCTATAAGTTTGTTCCATTGTCTAATTTTCGCTCTTGGCATCACCATACTAGGCTATGCTGCACTACTAGCCTACGGATGTGGCAGCCAATGAGCGTGCGGATTTACACCGCGGCGAAACATGGCGAAAATACAATGATGGGGCGGCCCGCAACATACACTATTAATCAAAGAAAACTATTTTGAATGAATGGACGTTCAGATGAGTCTAAACAAAAACGATTTTTTTTTTCTCAATGTGTAAAAAATATCAAATTAGCACAAAACTAATGAATGCACCTTTAAAAGATGCTGTGGGAAATCAATCATAAAATGTCCAAACTACCTGACAGTAGGCCTATTTATTGAAACAAGTTTCTTGAATCGCCGTAACAGTTTTGGACTCAAACACAAAAAAGTAAATTCTTTGCCTTTTACAAGTTGAAATCAGCTGGAATCAAACATCTGCCATAGTTGCCATGTGCATTAATTCAATGCATTAATTATCATGAACAATGAACAACACTTTAATTTTGACATTTAAGGTGGTATGAATTAACATTGATCATAACACATTAAATATGAATTAATGAACAATAGTGCATTTATAAATGAATAAATGCTGTAAGTGTTTTAGTTCATGATACCTAGTGCATTAAATAATGTTAACAAATCGTATTGTAAAGCATTACCATTTGTTCCCTTTTTTGCAATTATTTACTTACCTTTTACTTTCTTTTTTGTATTAAAAGTAGTACTTATATTCAGCAAGGGTGCATTAATAATCAAAATATCTTTTGATCTGTCTATTAATTAAAGAATCCTGAAAAGAAGTATTTTGGTTTCCGCTAAAATATTAATCAGCACAACCATTTTCAACATTGATAATAGTAAAAAAAAAATAATAATCTGGTGCAACAAATCAGCATATAAAGATGATTTCTGAAGGATTATGTGACAATGATTGGAGTAATGATGCTGAAAATTCAGGAATCACAGGAATAAATTACATTTTAAAATGTATTAACAGAAAAGTTATTTAAATAATTATTATATCACAATATTACTGTTGTTACTGTATGTATGATCAAATAAATGCAGCCTTGGTAAGAATAAGAGACTTCTTTCAGAAAAACTAAAAAACTAATTCTTAAACTTTTGAACATTAGTGTATTGTCACACAAAACCAGCAAGGCTTCACTGACAACACTGTAGAAAATTCACACCATCACCACGGTTTTGTACTTTTATGAATCTTTTTTGTCTTTAATTTATTTACAAGCTTTAAATTTGCTCTATCAGTATGAAGAATAACAAGCACTTTAGGTTCAGCAACATCTCCTTAGTGGTTTTGTACACGCCACCATCTGCTCGTTGATGTCCATTCTGAGCTCTCGTCATGTGATCCCAGCAGTCCCCTGAATGCATAGTTCCTGCAAGTTTCTGCCAGATTAAATGTTTCACAAAGAGCAAGCTAAAGCAGAGGAACATTTGGTATGGTTATTGAGATAATAACCTTAAACATGTACTAAACACTTCAGTACTGATGTACTAAACGCAGAGCAGGTCTTCTCTGTGCTCATCCAACAAAAAAGTTGTTCAACAATTGGAAAATCATGGAAGTTGTTTAATCATTGTTACTGTCATTATATTAATAATAAAATTATCATTGCTATTTCTCTATCCACCGATAACTGCTCGTTGTGTCTGTCCGCAAATGTTAAATACCCTTTTGTTTATGCTGTTCTTAAAAAAAATAAATTAACGAGTCTGAACTTGTTTCATTTCATTGTTGCAGGTTTGTATTATTAAAGTCCTCTTAAAAAGTAACAAAAGAAAAAAGAAAAAACTTAACTGCAACATTTCTATAAATAATACATTTTTTTAATGCTCCAGCAATTTGTAGGATCGCTGTATGTCAGTGAACCGTACCATTCCAAATCTTGCTGCACTCCATCCATCCTGATGCATAATGTGTTGCTTGTTATGTTACATTTTAATTTGATGCAGTTATTGTTTCAGCGACTATTGTCTCTTCAGAACTAGTTGGCAAATGTGTCCATTTGTCCCCTCGTCAATTGTCCTCTGATTCTTCCTCTGCCTCGCGCAGCCACGTGAAGAAGGCAGTGACTGACTTCAGGGCCACACCTTTGCCTTGCTGTTCAGCGGGGTCTTTACTGACCTCCCACTTATAAAAAGCATCTTCAGATATCACATCCTCATCATACAAACAGTCAAAGAACATCCGAAGCAAATCTGCAAAAATGTTAAGAAAATAAAATGATTTGAATCTCATGGTGATCACTCAAAATATCAACATTAAAAAAAAATAGCATCCATTGTAGAATAGCGTTTATAACACAAATATTCCATGGGTTGTGTGTCTAAATGGGAATGTGAAAGGTTTTACTCACTAGCAGGCTGGTCCAGTTTTATGATCAATACTTGAAGTGCGTAAAGTGCTTGCAACTGTCTCTCTGTGTCCAAGTTAAAGTACTTGTGTAATACAGGCAATCTCCTCTGGATTATGGACAAGTCCACTTTGTATGAGGAGCCCTCAGCTGCAGACAGAAAACACAAGATTGGAGTATTTGACATTTTGGCATTTGAAACTGTACCACATAGAGTGCTAAAATTTGCATAACTGTATGTCCACTACTATCCAATTACTAACAACTGTTATTTGGTGAATCATCTCCCAAAATAGTTTCCATAGTGTTCATTTTATAGTATAAAGATATTTTTTATTATATAAATATACATAATAGTGCTGTCAATCGATTAAAAAAACGAATTGATCACACATTTTTTTCTGAAATTAATCGCGATTAATCCCACCTAACAATAAAGTTTTTAAATATACTTTTATATTGTAATAATTCAATCTTCGCATTCAATCTTCAAATTAATGTACAAACAACAAAGACTGTATATTTTTAATGTTTAATGCCATCTTTTTATGACTGAAGGCCAGTATCACTGATACCAACACTACTGATGTCTCTATAAAATTGTTTCCCCTAATATTTAACCATTGACTATAGCCATTCAACATTATAGTATAATTGAGAGCTATCAATTTTAACATTTATTAGACTCTTAAAAAAATAACTTCTAATTTAAGTGAACTTAACACATCTTCACATAAACCCATTATAATAAATGTCATATTTAGCTACCTGTGCCCTTCAGCAGAAATATACAGAAATTGAAAAAAGTTATCAAACACTACATTCTAAATTAAATATACATGAACCCCTTAAAGCTATAAAAGTTATTGATTACCTCTTTTTTCATTTTCTTTTTTTTGTTCTCTTTGATTAACAGACATCACAGCAGCCGGGTTATTAGGTTATTTGGCTGCTATTGCTTTAAGAGCTGCCCGCTGTTGAACATGACGCGGATCTGACATGCATCGTAATTTTTCTCAACTCTCTTTACCTTTTCTGACTCACTTAAGGTCTTAAAAAGTCTCTACTAATGAACTGACAGGTTGAATCGAGTGTGTTAGATGAGGGAGGCAGTGATGCTTCAGAGCAGTTTGGAAAACCATTTCAGAGGCATTGTTCTTACAATATAACATGTCATAGATATAACATTACATGCATGCACAGTTTTTAGGCAGCTTTAATCGCCTTTTTGGTAACTTCATGACTTAACTGACTACGACATTGCATGCACGTAGTTTATGTCGCGCTTTGATATGAAATGATGCAGGCTACAGCACGCGCTGTGAGCCCAGTACCGTTTCCGCACTTGTTTGACTCGCGCCTGCCGCTGTAGTGAGCTTGGAGCGCACGTCTGAAATATCTCCTGTTTGATGTGGTCGTAAAGACGTTCTACGACTAAATAAGTGCACTTCTTGTCAAGAAAGAGTGCAGTTGTGAGTTGGGTGGCCAACCCTAGCCCCGCCCCAGCATTAATTGCGTTAAATATTTTTAAATTGTTAAACTGAAAAAATTAATCGCCTGAGTTGACGCGCTAATTTTGACAGCACTAATACATAATAATTTGATGTGCATATAATAATAATACATTTTGTACTTATTGCATTTATGAATTTATTTAGTTTCAAACTTTTAATTTATTTGTTATTTATTTATTTAAATTTTTGTACAATTATACTTAATGTGGGAAGAAAAATGAAAAAAAAGTTATATTCTTCACAAATATTATTTGTACATCAAGTAATTATTAGCCATTTGAAAATCCCAAAACCTGTCTCATTACAACGTAAATGGCAGTAATTTTTGCACTTTTTTGTGTTGTTTTAATGGTCCTTAAATTACATCATTTTTGGATTAAATATGGCTCAGCCATTTCTTTAATAAATTACACTCCACTACCCAAAACAGCTTTCTGTTGTTACTGTGTAAAAAAATAAATAAAAATACTAAGCCACTTACTTTTCACTGCTGCCTTGCACACAGCAGTCATTAAAGCTCTGAGGAAAGGAGATGAACTCATTTCTGATTCATCTAGATTGGCCTGTAATACATCACCACACATCAATGACAAGATCATTCACATCCTATAATCAAACAAGCCTAAAGAGCTGGATGTAAATCTACCTCAACCCAGTCAAAGATTCGTTCATCACCAGCCATGTCCTCCAGTAGTAATTTTTCAAGTTGCTTGTTCAGTTCCTCAGGCGAGAGTGTTCTCTTAGAGACAGCCTCGGTCGGGTTTGAGCCGTCAGAAAGTGTAAAGTCTAGTTTCTGTAGGAAGGTAAATTATTATCACTCGTTCAGTATGGAACAGCTGATTAATAGGCGAGTTTTGATGGTTAGCATATATTAAATGTCTAAGAGAATGTAAATGAAGGCTCACATGTTCTGTGATGAAGCTGTGCACATCCTCCGTTTCAGGTATAAAATCTGCCCAGCTCAACCCAGAGTCCCTCCATAATGATCCCACTTTCCTATGGCTCTGCAAACACACAATCCATTCATTCCCACTATCCTCACACTAACAAATGTTACACATGTGGCAATACAAACAAAATGTTTGATTAGAATCTTACAGCTTACCATTTGTTTGCATAGAAGGTGCAATATTTCAGAAAATATTATCCCAGCTCTTCCCACAGGGAGTAATGGTTTGCTAAATTCACTGCAGAAACAAAATAAGCAAATAAAAGGTGTGTACTGGTGAGTTCAATAACTCTGTGGTAAGTGCCAGCTGGGTAAAACCTCACCTAAATAATTCTCTCATAGAGATTCCCCCCTCTCGAAGCACAGGGGTCACCAGCTCCGCAAGGTACAGCCATATATGGGGAATATCAATGGCCATATCATCTGCTAATTCAAGAGTTTCAGAGAACCTGGGGGAAGAAACAAATATATTAAAATCCCAAAATGGAATACAACATTTTTTTAAAAGTTGGCTGGAGTTGATTTTGAAAGATTACATTGTTTTGAAAAATCACATACCCATGTATGAAACAATCAGTATTGGCAATGGTATCGTTAAAATTGTAACAAAAATGTAAGCATCAGTAATACACTGAAATTAAAAAGGCTTATCGCCTCATGCTACCTTAGAAGATAATGGATAGCGAGGCTGCTTACTACATTTTGGAACAAAATTCAAAAGCACACATAACATAACCAATGCAAAGACTATAAGAATCTGTTTTCTTCTGCATTTCTGCAAGTACTGCAATCTCACCCTTTAAAGAACTGAAGTTTGTGGAGGATTCCAGCCTGCAGGAGCTGGTAGAGCAGCTGACCCATATGGTCTCGCGTGATCTGACTCCTCTCCAGCGTGGAATCCACACCCACCCGCACAAACACATAGAGCATGGCAGGTTGCTCTAGTTCCTCCACACACTGCACTGCCTCCTGCATTACAAGTATACTGCGCTTAGAAAACCCTCTACTGCAGGGTTCCTCAAATCTGGCCCACGAGATCCACTTTCCTGCAGAGTTAACCCTAGTCAAACACACCTGAGCATGCTAATCAATGTCTTCAGGATCATTAGAAAATCACAGGTAGGTGAGTTTGATCAGGGTTGGGAGCTAAACTCTGTAGCGCATTGGCCCTCCAGGGCAAGATTTGAGGAACCCTGCTCTACTGCCATTCTGGATTGGGAGATACAGTATTATAAGTGGCATTTTTGGTACAAACCTTGTAATCATTAATGTGCAAAAACTCATCAATAATGGACTTGGACCGCCTCTCCATGTCCTCTTCTGTTAATGTAGGCTTATCTGGAGAGGGTCCTGACAGTACTTCAAGTTTAACAGCTGCAATGAGAGACAGCCTTTAATGTTGGATTCTCTTTATGTATTTCACCATCATTTCTTGTGCATCATTATAATGTGTGCGAGGGTATCCATGCGGCTCACCAGACTCCCCGGATTGGCTACGCTCCAGTCTGCTTTTGTCTGCAGTGCTGGCGGGCAGCCTGGGCATGTCTGAGGCATTCGAGTCTCTGCGGGACACTTCCTGGACCGACTCCTCAGGAGCCTCCTTATTGCTGCTACCCAATGAGATGGGCCCTGTCCGTGCGGGGCCCGTACTCAAAGCCTTATCATTACGTTCTCGTCCTGAGCTTCCTCGACTGAGAAATTCACAAACACACAAAAACAGACATTCATGAATCTCCAAATGTAAATGTTTTCTATCAATTCATTACAAATGAAATAATATTTTAATTAAAAAATTTGCTAAAATGTTGTTTAATTATTATTATTTAATTAATATGTTTTATATGTTTATTTGAATGTATTATATGATTGAAAAATAATATGTATAATATATTTGAATAATTATTCAAATATTACTTAATTCTAAAAATGTAAGGTATAATAATTATAAAGCTTTTAATTAGGGATACACCGAATGTTCGGTAACCGAATAAGTGAAAAGACCGAATAAACTGTACCGAGCAATGACGTGACGCGATCAAATAGCAACCAGCGTAGAGTGAGAGGTGCAATGCAACAAACATGTCAGCAGTATGGAAGCATTTAAACTGTCCGGGAAAGACGCAAAAATCATTACAAGCAACGACAGCGAGAGACTGTTCAGTCCTGCATCTCATGTCTTCGATGAGAAGAGGAAGGGGTGATTGGCCTTAACGAAATGGCCTTAAACAATTAGTAAATAAACTACAGAATGTTATGTTTTCTAATACATGCACGAATTTCATGTATTCTGACAGCGCTGCACGAGCTCGCGGCGGATCTGCTTGTTAACCAGGGTTCAAAGTCCAAAGCACGAGGAAAATCTGCGCTGAAACTGTGTTACTCGTCAGTTGCTCAATCACATTTTTATGATTTTTTTTACAAGGCACGTGACAATGCGATACGTGCGACGTATTCGTAATGAGACTCAGACATTTATAAATCTGCTGTTGTAAACAAAAAGAAGCGCTGAGGTCTTCCTGCGCGTTTCCGCCAAAATAAAAGTTGAGAAAAAGCAAGAACTCCATGAACATTCAAAAATGTTAGTATGGTAATTTTACTGTTGTTCTGTTAAATAAAATTAAAAAGTATGACAATAATAATGATAATAATTACAACAGCTCTGTTAATACATTTATTATAACATTCACACATACTTGGCTATTTAATTTGTGCAATGGTGAAAAAATTTGGCAAAATACATGGGGAAAAAAACTCGAAAAACCGTGTTCGTTATTCGGCCTCTGGCCTAGTGTTTCATTTTGTTCGGTTTCGGCCAAGAATTTTCATTTCGGTGCATCCCTACTTCTAATATTAATAATAGGGCAGCACAGAATGAGTGATATGAGTGAGGGATGTGTTCATGCATTAAGACGAAATGTATTAATGAAAAGGTGTCTTCTCCCTCACAATGACTATATTTTACATGCGTACAATACCTGCTGAGAACTCTCCTGGCATCAAAATCTGGGGATGTAGAGGGTAAAGAGGAGGCCGGGGGCGCAGAGGGTTGCAGGGGTGAGTAACGATTTAAACTGGCACTGGGTTGAGAGACATCTAATAGAAAAAGGGTGCGATACAGGGAAAAAAAAGAAGGAGATAAATTTTACATTAGTAAACAAAGTATAGAGCCAGAAAATCCTGCATAAACTATAAAACAACCAGAATTGACAGAGCCAGCAGCCCACGTCTGACTAAAACAGTATTTCTTTACCTGACTCACTGGCCTTGGCTCCAGCCCCTCCACTGCTGCCCTTCATCCAGTTCACCTGAGCTCTTGGTCCCAGCTGAATCTTCTCATCTATCGTTGGCTGAAAAAGAAAAAAAAAACACACACACACACAACCAGTTTTAGTAAGAACATGTTATATTTACTCATACATTCATATAGATGAGTGTTTCTTGGGGATCTACAGACATCATTCAAATTAGTAGCTCATCAGCAGAGAGCTTTATGAACTGCACTTAGTCTGTAAGAAAAGGTACAAAATGAGCAGCATTGCAGATCCCCAGAATCACAATTAAGACTCAATGAGATACCAAGATGCTACTACACAAGGAAACAGAAGAACCATCAGGTGGGGCTGTTGAGTCAAACAGTTAATTAGCATACTTATAAACAAGCTAAGCAAAAAAAAAAATTTCTGAATCAATATTTTAGACTTGTTTCCTGTTAAAAAATTATTTTAACACCATTAAGACTCACTAAATATTGTTATATTTATGCTTAAAACAAGAGATTTGCCAATAGGTCTAGAAAGTTCATCCAGATCTTTTTTGTTTTAGTTTAGATGTTTTGCGGTAGTGTTTTAATTGCGCTTATGCTGTGCTTTAGCTGTCAGACAGTTTGCATGGTAAAATCAAGCGCAGTTATACAGGGCCTCCAGTTAAGACCAATTAGTAGAATAGTCCTTCAGAAAATATGAAAATATATTGTTTAGCACATCCAAAAAAAAGTACTTATTTTTCTTTTTTTAGTGGAAAAGTTTTTTTTGTATATACTGAATGAATGAATAAAAAGAAATATATATTATTTTTCTTTATAAATATATATTTTGGGGTGAAATGCTTTAAGTCAACATGTTTTAAAGCAGCACTCTGCAAAGCACAATCAATGACATGTAGCAAGCTGTAGTTTGCACGACCTTCTCAAGTGTGATTCAGCTGATAAGATCAATTGTTTACATAAAGATGCAGCTTCCTTACTTCCAAACAGATCATAGGGGAGTATGAAAAAATGCAGAATGGCAGATATAGAATCTCTTCCTCTAAAACTCTGTTATGCTAGCCATCTCAAGACGTGACTAGAAAGAAAATGTGTTTTTAGTTTGACATCTGGACTTTACCTTTGAGATCTTGGGAATCTTAGCGGGGTCTATTGTTCTGCTGTTCTTAGTCATAGGCACAGTGTTCCAGGTCTCCTCTCTCTGCACCACTGCAACATTAAGAGAAAGAACGATTGGAACAGAGTACAGCTGCTTCATCAGAGAGTGAAAAAAGGAAAGGAGGCCCACAGGACTGAGTAAGCTGTAAAGAGGATTAGCCTACAGCAGAAGTCTCTTTCTGACCTGGTCTCCTCTTGTTGTCCTTGGACAGCAGTTGCTGGTGGACCTTCCTCTGTTCCTCCTGCTCCTCCAACTTTGCCTCTTTATGGATCTGCTCAATGGTCTTTGGGCCAAGGTCAGCTCTCCGAGACACCCAATTGTGCTGAAATGAGGGAAGAAATAAAATATTCAAAGTACTCACCCTATATAAAGTTCAACAACAGGATTCATAAATATTATTAGCAATATTAACTATTTTAAGTGTCTACTTGGCCGATTAAAAGAAGGATCACGTCCCCCACATCCCTACCTACAAACTTTTCAATGGCTAAACAATTATTCATTTCAATTTCTTTGTATATTGAGTAAATATTGTACAAAATAAATGTTCATTTAATTTCTTAAACTTTGCCTATGTCCTATTTACCATTATTAAATTGTATTATGTATTAAAAAACTGCATCAATAAGTTTTTTTTTTTTTTTTAAATAAATTAATTTTATTCAGAAAAAGTGACAGTAAAGTCATTTTAAAAAGATTTTTATTTTAAATAAATGCTGTTCTTTTGAACATTCCATTCCAGAATCCTGAAAAAAATGTATTATGGTTTCCACAAAATATTAAGCAGAACTGTTTTCAACATTGATAATAAAGGATCATGTGACACTGAAGACTGGAGTAATGGCTGATGAAAATTCAGCTTGGCCATTACAGGAATAAATTACATTTTAAAATAGAAAACAGGTAAAACTGAAATAATATTTCACATTACTATTTTTACTATATTTTTGATCAAATAAATGCAGCCTTGATGAGCATAAGAGACTTATTTAAAAAAAAAAAAATTTAAATACAAATCTTACTGACCTCAAACTTTTGAACAATAACGTATACATATACGCATTATATCACAGTTAAAATTGACAAACTAAACATATGCTTGAGTTTAAGCTTTTTGAGAAGTACTTAATTCATTCCCTCTTACAAAGATCTTAATGACACAATCTTGTACATTTGTCTTTATTTTTTGAGTTTCAAATTAAAATGTTGTACGTTTGGTGCACAGGTTACTGAAAAGCTTCCTTTGATCACCGTTCCAAAACAAACGAATAACAGAACTCACCAATCGCAGGTCAATAACATCCTGCAGCATGAACCGAATGCGCGATGAAGTTTTTCTCTCCTTTACTATCTTCTCCATCTGGTTAAAGTACTGATCCATTCGTGGCTAAAAAAAGAATAAGATTAAGACTGTGAATAAGATTCACAAGCTTCAAAAAAGACTTGAAAACATCAATAGACCCCCATATACTATATAATGGACTTTGCTGACATGAATTGACATTCGCCTTTAATTAAAGTAAAAAAAAAAAAGTTCAACTAATGACACGAAGGTGAGTAAATAACGACAGAATTTTCATTTTTGGATGAACTACCCATTCAAGTGCATTAGGCACCACCCTCACAGTTCTCCAAAGTGAGTTTTGGAAGCAGAGCACATTAAAATGACTCATTTGGGATTTGTTTCCAAAGAGCAGATGACATAAACGAGGCTCTGTGGATGTGAGAGGCCAAAGAATACTAGTTTATGCAGAACTCCACCACTGCAGTGCAAAGAATGGCCAACACATAGATTACTTTGCATATTTGCATTGAAATAAGCAAGAGTCTCTATGCATTAACATGGGCTGCAGCAGCAATTAACAGATTAGAAGGACAGTTATTCTTAATGCCCATTATATAGGACATCCTCCCGATTAGGATAAACCGCTGACCTTAGCTTTCTCAAAGTCCAGGTCCTTGCCAATAGTTGTGAGCAGCCTGCACAGGCACTCCAGTGACTCCTCATCGTGGTTTTTCAGCAACTTCACCACGCAGTCGTGCATGATGGCCTCTGTCAGCATCCGCAGCTTGAAGAGCTCACCGATGAACTTGATGTTGCCAATGGAGCGTCTGCGGGCCTTATCTTTCGCCTCTTCCAGCTCCTCCTGCAGCCTTTCCCGCTCACTAGCCTAAACGTGAGAATGAGAGAGAGGACGACAAGTCAGAAATGATCGCTGTGTCCGCTGCAGTAAAATCTGCATCTTTTTGCTTATGAAGAATAGAAGCACCCAGACTACAACTGGAGATTATTTTCATAAGCCCTTATTGTAACTTTTAATATTGAGTTTTCAGTCTTTATTTCTTTGATTAAACTGATACAATTTCATAGCAAAAAATTTAACACTGTAATTTGGAATTTTTTATATTCGTGAATTTTTATTGGAATTTAATGGAAGTGACAGATCTTTTCTTCTGTATTGTGACTTCTTTCCGAAAGAAACGTATTATCGAAAAAGCAAAAATGTAGGGGGAGGACTTGGTTCAATTCATTGGTTGTTGATTGGATGAAGTCAGATCTAAATGCGTTTATAGTGTCAAATCCTCAACAAGTCGCCTGTCAAAATCTCAAATTTTCGTATTGCTACTCAAGCATCTTTTTTTGACGTTCACCTGTTTTAACATATCCATGTTGTATGCATGAAATAAATGCTAAAACAGTCAAGACACATCACGCATCGGTCAAATATTATGGCCCTCAAAAACTATTTTGGCTGAAAATTATTATTATTATTTTTTTTTTGAGAAGTTTGAGAAATAAAATAACACGCTTTTAGAAAATACATAGTCATGCCGACTAGATTTTCAGAATTCAGAATTTCAGAATCACAACGTTACAAAGACTTTAAAAAGATTTAAAAACAGCACAAGTTAGACTTATATTGACTGCTTTTATGGTAAAAATCCTATGAGATCAGAGTAACATGAGGGTCGATGACAGTAACTGTAACTATTCATATGCACATAATTATAAAAAAATAATGCACTGTGCACAAATAATTTTAAATACTAATTTTATATTTAATTGAGTTAAGGCTCATGTACCATTCATTTTTGTATCTGTACTCACAAGTACAATAAATATTAGCAAAACTTTTTTTTTTTTAAGATTTACTGTATCATTAGTAAAAAAAATAAATGATGGAAGAAAATGTATGGAATATAATTGCTGAAAATGTTTTGCAGGTCATTTAAATCCACACAAATAATTCTAAGAAACCTTCTCATATCACATGTTATTCTAGGCAATTACATCAAGGCAATTTGAATGGCCTGTGATCCATTTAAGAACAGTTTTAGTGATACTTTTGGTGCTGAAGGACTTACTGAGGTAGCTGCCTCCAGCTCCCTGTGTTTCTTCTCGAAGGCATCGTCATCCACTTTGTCCTTTTCAAACTCCTTTTGACAGCGATTCAGAAGAAGCTTCCGGAAATTCACAGTGCTGTTGGGCTTATCCGTCATGGGCACTTTTAACTACAAACACAGCATGTGACTAATTTAGACGTGTACTCACCAAACTAAACACACTCAGTTTCCAATTTCAATTTGCTCCCAAAATCACAAATAAACATTTAAATAATTAATCAGTGATCTACTAAACTTGTATATCATTGATAATTTCGAACAAACCCTGGTTTTAATGGAAAGTCTGACTCACCGTGGCCAGACAGCTGCACATATTGCCATAGGCCACAGAGAAGCTGGGTTCATCAATGGCTTTCTCAAAAACCAGGTCTATGACACCTTTGAGCCGCTCCTCCGTGTCGATGGTGAGGTCAGTCACCTGCTTCATCAGCTGGTTGAACATCTGTGGCGTCAATTTGTTGAGAATACTACGGACTTTTCGGAAAAGCTCCTGTAAAAATATCAATGAACACATTACTGAGTGTCCTTTACTTTACTTTCCATTACTGAAGGCAACAATCAATCCCAAGCTCCATTTCCTCTCCATATTAGAGGAAGTAATGATGTAATAAATTATTCAATCATAGCTGAACATCTGGATACCACAACATGCTTTCTTTGTACTGCAAAATAAGGCCATCTGAAATATGTATATGGTTCCAGACGGAGTGAAAATGCAGGAAGACCTGAGTTTTCATGGTCTCTGAATCGTCAATGACATTGTCCCGCTTCATGCCAGGTTTCCAGGCATGCTCGGTTGTCTTCAGCTGCACCTCATCATGCACCGACACGTTTGTGATGATCTTGCGTCCAGGTGGGCGACGCAGGCCAACATTCAGCAGCTGAGGGAACAGAAATAATCATGTAGTACAGGCAGGAATAATAGGTGTTTAAGAGTGTATCTAAAGTAATATAAATTGAAAATGCTTTTATTTGTATGTGAAGAGTTAGAATTTAATAACATTTAAGATAGAGAGCACAACAAATGACTTATTGTATTATATATGGCAGTGAGAGATAAGCAAAGGAATGTGCGACAAACTGCTCATAAATGCTAAACGTCTCCTTTTGTGTGCCGAGGAAAAGTTCAGAGTAACATGAAGGTGAGCAGCTGATATTAATTTCTGTGTATCTGTCTGATTATTCATATGCACACATACTTATAAAGAATGTTTGAATAAATAATAGTTTTAAATATTAATTTTACATGGAGTTAAGGCTCATGTTTCCCTGATTTTTGTAATAGTACTTATGAATAATATTTACGAAAATAGATTTTCAGTAGGAGTGTATTTGTGGGTGAAGTAATAAACTGTAGCTAAATTAAAGATCTCGAGAGCATAATAAGTGACTTACTGTAGTAATTAAACAAAACTCCATATTATTTTTTTGTATGAGTGTGAGAATAAGGAAGTTGGGACGAACCGGTGCTCCCCTGCCTCCTGGAATCTGTCGGCCAAAATCTGCAAACGCTGGCGTGAAGTCCGGGCCTCTGGAAATCACACGTGGGTCTACCGGCCGCATGGGCAGCTTATTTTGGTTAATCTGTTCAGTGAGGCGGAAACACATTAGGCTTCTCTTAAAGAACAACTTACTGCTCTGTACAAGAGCAGTAATGAGTTTTACAAAGATTTAACAGAAGGCCATAATCAGGTTACAATATCCCTTTATTTCCATAGCAGTCCATTTAATGGGGCAGTGCAAATTAATTATGGTTATGGAGAAATTTCTATGGGAATTTTCAATTATTAATTTTAATAGACATTGCTTTGAAAACCATGATATACATGTTCAAAATAGGGCTGTCAATTTAATGTGTTCACATAGTAGAAGCTATTGTTTTAACCTTTTTAATGAACTGTCTGTGTAATATTGTCTGACCTTATCTAGAACAACATCAGAAATGGGAGGAAGCCCCTCTGGTTTCTGCACACATGCAGGCATGAATTGGAAGCCCAACAGGAAGTCTCTGTCATACTGCTTCTTTCCATTCTTCTCTGCAGGCTCTGCAGAAGAGCAGAAACGCTTTCAGTGGTAAAACCTGGCAGATACACATGCGGAAAACTAGAGAAGGTTGTAGAGAGATGGCCTTACGTGGCACTGCTTTGATCAGCGGCTCTTTGACTGCAGGCGGGTGCATGCTCTCACTGCTTTCGGTTTCAGAGGCGTGTTCAGCCCCGTTTCTCAGAGGCTCTACTTCCTGTTCTCCGTTCTCCTCAAGCACAGCTCCTGCTGACGGCCTCCTCTCCACCTCCACAGGAAGAGGACTGGGGCTCTCTGCAGCAGGTTCCATAGAGGACTGATCCACGTCCTCCTACCAAACACACACACACACACTTTAAGCCTATCTTAAACTAATTTGAATATAAGCAACTGGATTTGTCAAATCACATTCAAATTCTTGAAACACTGCTGCACATATAAGTAGCATGTAGAGACTAATACAAACAAAAGGTCTGTCATGATTATGAATTTTTGCTAATTTGAAATAATTGTTGTATTGAAAATTCTAATGCATTTTAAGAGGTATTATGCTTACCACAATAATAATCATCAGTAACCATTTATTCATTAAATTCAATTAAATAAAAATTGAAATAGCATTTTACTAAGACACATTTAGAGAGGAAACTCACATTTATATGTGCTTTTTATATATGTAGCCTGCCCTATCATTATTAAAATTTTTCACTATAATAATTAGGGGTGTAATGGTTCACAAAATTCACGGTTCGGTTCGATACGACACAGTGGTGTCACGGTTTGGTATGTTTTCGATAGGGGGAGGGGGGGTTGGGTAATTGCATTCGTCACAATGTTGGAAATATTTATGTTTTATACCATGAAGGCGAGCCAATGAATATCACTAGAAAATGAAAGTAAAAGTGGAATGACGGAGCTTTCGGCATCTGATGACGAGAGACGGACCTACTTCAACATATGCTGATTACGGTATATAGCTAACTGTTTTAATTTATTCCCTTAATATTTCTCTTGTGGCCCGTACATAGTAAAAAAATAAATAAAAATTAGAAGAAACGTATTTGGTGTTAAACAGGTTGTTTTTGAAAGTCGGCACTTTAAATAGGCTAAATAAAGCTTTTCATTTCATTGATTTTTATTGATGACTGTAGTGTTAATATTTTAATTATAGGCTTATAATTAATTGTATAATAGACCTGTTTTAAAAGACCTTTTTTAAAACATTTTAATTGAGGAGCAAATAGCCTTATCTTTTGTTATCCTCGCAGCGCGTCAGTTATGCTGTAATATTGCGGGGCAAATTAATTGTAATTTTTATTTAATAATAAAAGTAACTTCATAATAATAATAGGCCTAATAAAAATAAGAATGTAACAGGGCTACATTAATTGAAAATGCCAAATCCTCTTAATATTGCCAATAATTGATGTTTTTGACCCTCGTCTTTCAACGCACTCCAGCAAGGGGAGGTTATCGCGGGGGCAGACAGCACATTGCCTGTCATGTTATTTGGGCTGCCTTGTTGAGCACAGTGGTACTGAGAACATTATATTTCACACACTTTAAGCACTTTAATTTTCCAAATGTAATAGGATTAGTCTAACGAATCGTTCGGTTTGTAATGCGTAACGAACCGAAAGCCTCGTACCGAACGGTTCCATACAAATACGTGTATCGTTACACCCCTAATAATAATGTTAGTGCTAACATTTTTATTTATATTCAATTCTACTTAATAATTTGTATCTTTATCTATATATATATATATATATACACTACATAAAAATAAATAATTCTAAAAAAATAGATCTCTTAATCTATATATCCATCTATGTATCTGTCTATCGATAATGTACATATACATATTATATACATATACATACACACAAAAGCCTGATGTATCAAATGTGTATAAGCTATGATTTATATATATGTATACACACACACACATATATATATATATATATATATATATATATATATAAGAAATAATATATAAAAAAACTAACATCAGAACATTCATAAAGTCCAGCTGATCAGAACTATTAATGTTTTTCTGAACCTAGATTCTATGACAGCTGCCTAACTAACTAAATACCTAACAGACCACCATTTTACCATGTTTTTACTGTGAGCAACGTGTTTGCAGATAAGTAATAATATATAATTAAACTAAAAATATATTATCTAGGGCTGGGTAAGTAAACGCATTATCGCGTTAATGCATTAATTGATTAACACCGACAATTATTTCATCGCGCATTAACGCAGTTTTTTTATTCTTATGAAAGTCTGTTGCTCTCTGGCTCTGAATACACATACAGACAAACCATGGGTCACAGGAGGGGTGAGATGTTGATCAGTACTGGCTTGGGATGGGTGTCACCACGCGTCTCAACCAATGAGAGCATTTGGGGTGGGCCTAAGACTGTAGCAGCGCTCACATGACGCACTCACGACTTCATAAGTGGGAAATAGGACGTTTCCGATAGCACGTGAAGACAGCAGAGAAGCGCTCTCGCTCAGCACAGTGGAGTGCATTGTTTTGTTAACTTTGTGGTTTATTATTTTGAGTCGTTTGGGACGTGGTAACACACAGGTCCCTCTCACTGCTTTACAGATCTATCACTTTTGCCACTCAGAAATGTTAACGCAATCATGCTGCACTTATCAGAAGTTCCGTGCTTCGGCACTACATGCGCACCGTGCCCGAGCCCAACTGAACCGTGCTCTGGCCCACCTCTTCCAACCGAGCCAGGGACG
>NW_015628351.1:2635199-2641094 GCF_001515625.1 Sinocyclocheilus rhinocerous
CATAATTATTATTATTATTATTATGAAAGCCCGTTGCTCACTGGCTCTGAACGTGCTCGTAATCACGACTTCTTAAGTGTGAAACAGGAAGTTTCCGATAGCACGTGAAGACAGCAGAGAAGCGCTCTCGCTCAGCACAGTGGAGTGCATTGTTTCGTTAACTTTGTGGTTTATTATTTTGAGTCGTTTGGGACGTGATTACACATGCCCCTCTCACAATATACTGCTTTACAGATCTATCACTTTTGCCACTCAGAAATGTTAACGCAATCATGCTGCACTTATCAGAAGTTCCGTGCTTCGGCACTACATGCGCACCGTGCCCGAGCCCAACTGAACCGTGCTCTGGCCCACCTCTTCCAACCGAGCCAGGGACGACTAAACGAACTGCGCCCGAGCGCGGCACGGAGCGATCACACTAGTCAAACGAACCGGGCTTTGGGGGTCAAACGCGCTCAGGCACAGTTAAGATTGCCTAGTGTGAGTACACCCTTATTCTCCCGCATCCTGCACATACGAGTCTCTACCCGCCCGCACTCACCCATTAGGTGTTGTCCCGCAATCGTGCAGGTCTCTACTCAGAAGGTGCCTGTTATAATGTTATGATCGAGGCTCTGGACTCTGAGCATAACTTGTTTTTCTATAACAAACTATAAAATATTTTCTATAAAAACGTTGATGCCCTGGAAGTAGCAAATAGCTTTGGTTTTATATATAATTTGATTACATTCATGTTATAAGTTGAGATTTACAAGAAATATTTTAACTGCTACTATGTAAAAGGAATACTGCTGTAAAAAAAAACCTTATCTGTTTAAAGTGTTTGCAAACCAAATGTTATTGCACTTTTGTTCATATAGCAGTACTTTTAAATTAAAAAAGTGCACAATACACTACTTTTGAATTCATTATTGAATTTTGTGCATAATGCGATTAATCGCGATTAAAAATATCACTAATATTATCCATTTATAAATATAAAATAACTAAACTGATAAGATTGTAAATTCAATGAAAAATGCCTATTTGTTGTGATTAATTATAATGAATTACTTTATTTATAATAGATCAATATAATAAAAATAAGATGCACTAATATGATGGACCCAAAAAGCACATATGCAAAATTATTTTACCTCTTTCTCTGGACACTGATCTTGCCCTACAGGTATGTCCTCTTTTGGCTTCTTCCAGGTCTTTGGTGCACTAGATGTAGCTGTACAAAGAAAAGACTTGTGTTATTCGACCGACCCCTACATTATGGCAATGCATCTTAGGCGTATATTCCGACTGCTCACCTTGACTTGAGCTTTTTCTGGACTGCAAGAACGGCTCGCCTCTCTTGTCCGGCAAGGCCTCGGTCTCCTTCACTGTTTCCTTGAGCTCCGCTCCTGTAGACGGTCTCTTGGCTGACCCTGCAGAAACCTGACTCGGGTGCGTGAGGCCTGGAGGAGGAGCAGGTGTGGTGGAGATAGCAGCAGTAGTGGAGGTGGAGAGGGATGGGGTGACGGGACATCCAGTGCTGTCCTCAGCAGGGGGCGAGGGGCTATCCGCCTTTCCCGCCGCAGACTCGGCCTCCAGCGCCGGTGTGATGGGCCTGGGCTCCGGGCTGGGGGACTGGGGCACGCTGGAAGTAGGCAGCAACGGAGAGACTTCCCTGGGTTGGGATTCCAAGTCTTCACTCGAGGGAGCAGCATCGGTGTCCATCAGCCCATTGATGGCCTTTTCAGGCTGGGCAAGGGACGTAGACAGGCTCTGAGGTGAGGGCTGCTCTAAGGAGGATTTCTCCGACTCTGAGCTTTCAGGTTCTGGTGTGATAGCTTTAGTGGGGGCGGGCTCAGCTGATGGGCTCGGGGCATCAGCTGACTCCACTGTGGAGGCAGGTATGGAAGGAGTCGGGGCAGTAGCTACACTTGAGGCCGTCTCTGGGCAGGAGGGGGGAAGCTCAGTTTTCTGTGGGGAAGAGGGCGCCTGGACTGGGCTGCTAGGATCTCTTCTCTCCAATGGAGTCTCTGGCTGCTGCAATCCAGGAGATGCAGATCTTTGCGAGGCAAACTCTAGTTTTGGCTTGTCATCTAGAGCCATAAAGTAAACAAGGAAATGCATTAGAGCTATATAAACTGATAGAGTAGGGTATTTAAAAATACAAATAAATACTGATACAATCCTGAGAATACAGAAATTCACTTCACAGTTTGCTCATGTTTTTGGTGAGAATCATATATTATCAAAAAGAATATCAAAGTGACATTAAAAATTTACGATGTATTTGCAGTGATATTGTTGGCAATATAACAGAAAGGGACCCACTTTAGATTAAGTGGCCTAAACAACTATGTACTTACATTTAAATTAATAATTTGGTACAATGCACTTATTGTGTACATACATGTTTTTACATTGTACTTAAATTTGAAAAATACCTGCATGTAAAATTGTACTTAATTTTTGATGTAAGTACATAGTAGTTAAGGCCACTTAATATAAAGTGGGGCCACAGAAAGCAACAGCTTTAAAGTGATGTTAATGTGAAAATGTGAAATTGTGAAATTTGAAAAATTAAATAGAAGAATATACACTTAAATATAAAAAATGAATGAATTAATAACATACACAATATATTTGCACAGATTTTGTTGGCAATATAAAGTAAGCAACATTATGAAAGTGCTGCTCAAGCTTTTTTTGGATAAAAAAAATAATAACAAATTTAATAGAATATGCACTAAAGACACAAAAATTAATAAAAAACATACAATGTATTTGCAGTGATTTTGTTGGCAATATAAAAATAAGCAACACCATGAAAGAGCTGAACTTAAACTTTTTAATGTGCTTAAAAATTAAATACTAAAATACAAATAAATGAATTCATAATTAATAATTAAATAAATTGCACAGTGTATTTGCGGGGATTCTTTTCATTAATTAAATAAAATATAATATAAATTTATAAAATATAATAAAACTAAAATATAAATTCAATTATTTTATATTATTTATTTAAATAATAAAATATAAATAAATACATACTTGAATGAATAAATGAATGAATTAATAAAAAAAGTAATTTGCAGTAATTTTGTTGGTTATATAAAATTATTCAATAATGAAAATGGTGCTTTTTAATATCTCTAAAATAAATAAATAAAAAAGCATGTATTTTTATTTGTGCAGTATTCAGTGTATGCTTTTAATGTGACCTTTTACATAACCTCAAAAACATTAAAAGGCTGAAGAACAGATCAGTGGTTCTCAACTGTTTTAGCTTCAGGACCCAGATTTTACATTGGACATGAAATGCAAAAACTATACTGCCGTGCAAAGACAAAAGACCATAACTTCGATTTTTGTCGAAAATGAGTTGTTGATATTTTTGGGACATTCAAGACATCCTTTATCATGTGCATAAGTATCTTGAGTCAATTTCGTTGTTTTTTCCGAGAAAATAATGGGTCGTCTCAACCGTAACTTCGAAAAGCCCCGGAGAAACCAAGGCAGAACACTGTATAACACCAGTTACGGCTCTTTCACGTTGTTTGGAATACTCAAATTGAGTTATGGCGTTCTGCCTTTGTTTAGCCGTGCATCAAAATGAAGTTACGGTGCCGGTTAGGAGTTATACAGTGTTCTTGTTTTTTACTGTCCATTAATGTCTGCCGCATTTTAATTACGGTGTAGACAAATGAATTATATAGATCGCGATCTACCAAACAGCTCCATATAACAAAGCACTGTAAAGACTAGATACCTTGGCAGCAATACGTAATCGTGAATAACCTTTAAAGATTTTTTTTCTCTTCTTTTTTAATGCAGATTATTCACCAGGCTGGCACTTAGTTGGACGCATGTGGACTCGAATGCCGTAGCTAGCATGATCATTCATAAAATCAGTAGCCTACTAACAGTTCGCAATTAAATCCATATCCTAGCTTTTCTTGTAACCCGATAAAATCAATCCATGGCGATGAACGTCATTGGAGATGTTTAATCCACAAGCATTCTGAGCATTATTCCTGCTTGCTGGCGTTCACATCAATCCACAAGTCATTCTTTTAGTTTAGGCTATTTAATACAAATCAATATAAAAGCAATTATACTATGTCTAGCATTCTTTAACGTTAATGAGCATAGCAAATAAATTGGTATCCACGGTATCCATTCACATGTTTAACTTTTATTCTGCTTGTTACGGTCAAAAAAAAAAAAAAATTAATACAGTCACATTACTATATGCAATAGCCTATAAGATATAACCCATGATTACTAGATTTTATACAGGTGTTACATGGTGATCAGCAACCAAATATTGATAATGTGGAAGTTACTGCCTTTTGCCTTGGTGTGACTTCTCACGTATTGCAGAAAATGCAAAGGCAGAGTACATTAACTTCAAAATAGGGGTAAAAATCAAGTTTGAGCTCACAATTTTTTTATCTATATAATTTTCATTACGAAAACGTTTCATTACGTCCTACCTATAATTAATTTGGCAGGACAAGTAAAAAACTTTAAAGTTATTTTTCTCAGTTTCACACTTTAGCGAGTTAAGGTCTTTTGCCTTTGTAGGGCAGTATACCTTCATGGTTTTAAAAACAAGGGCATGACATGCGAACCAGTGTTGGCTGACATCTACCTAATTTGGTGAGTTTCTACCAATTAATAGTTGCAAAAGCACATTAGAGATACAATAAAGGCTTTGACATCAACAACAACAAGATATGAGAAATATTTTGTCCTAATAATAAGCCTATTTAGTTGCATTTTATTATTTGCATTTAGGATTGTTTATTCCCTGCTGTCTATAACTCTCAGACCTGACCAATTTTTGGTTCAGGACCCACCAGTTGAGGACCACTGCTCTGAACCTGTGGGAAGGCGGCGGCAATTGCTGCAAAGCCTGACCTGCTTTCAAGTCGATGGGTGCAGGAAGCTGGGGGCTGTCCATGTTATACATGACGTGGCCATGATCCGCTACCTGGCTGTTCAGCTGCTGGGATTTGAGGTAGAAAATGTGAGGATAATGAGGGTGACATAAAAACTAGCAACAGAGAGACACAAGGCACCAGCACATATGCAGCACACAGACAGAGCGGGAAAAACAGAAAAATAAAGAGAATGGAGAAGAGAAAGCGGGGCACAAATGAACGAAACATGGGGAGGAAAAGGGGAAAGAGAGCAGAGGAGAGACGAACACTGTTAACGTTCAGGGAGAGAAGACAGAGGAAGTGTCAAAATATAGTGAGTGCTCCATCTACAGGGACATTGCCTTAGATTAGGGCGGTTTAAACCATTTTATGCCAAAATCTCCCAAAAATTATCCCTCTTGTACATAGACTAATTTATACTGCATGTAAAAAGTTAAAATTAAAATTGAATGCAAATTTATTTTAGATTTCCATTATATATATATATATATATATACAGTGGGGCAAAAAAGTATTTAGTCAGCCACCAATTGTGCAAGTTCTCCCACTTAAAAAGATGAGAGAGGCCTGTAATTTTCATCATAGGTATACCTCAACTATGAGAGACAAAATGAGAAAAAAGTCTGAATACTTTCCGTACCCACTGTATATATATTAGGGCTGTCAACATTAACGCGTTAACCGCATGCGATTCATTTTACAATCCTTAACGCGTTAAAAGAATTTAATGCAGTTAACGCAAAATTACTCTTGCTTCTCTGCTTGCGATCAGATAATTTTAAGCTGCTAAACTCCTGGAAAGTTTTCAGTCCAATGATCCAGTAAGCGAATGCATTCAAACAATCCGTCCAAAACAGCACTAATATAAAGGAAACCAGGCTGATTACATCAGAGATTGCAGAGAGAACAGAGACTCGCGTTGCATTTTCAGTGAATTATTCATTCCAGTGTGTTTCGCTTTTAAACA
>NW_015628351.1:2641239-2643390 GCF_001515625.1 Sinocyclocheilus rhinocerous
GAGCTCTTTCATTTTCTGTGATTGTCTCTGAAGAGCGCGAGCCCTCACATGCCACACGCGCTGTGTGAAGTACAGACTGAACGGATTGTAAACACATCCCACCGCTGTATGGCCAGATGAGACGCAAACTACGTTTTCTCGACTGGATAACCAGTCTCGCTAGTAAAGTTTTGATGGATGAAGACTGCAATCAAGGTAAAGACGAGACAATTGCGGTGGTGTACAGTAGTCGTACAGTACAGTAAGCACGAGTGAGTCCGTTATATTAATGCGTGTATGAGTGCTCTTGACGCACTAATCACACATTGTATTTATGCACAGTGTTACGTCCCTATGTGATGCTGACTTGTCGTTTGAGTATTTTCTTGTTTTTGTGTTCTTCTGCTTGAGTTTTTTTCCCCCTGTCGCGTTCTGTCTATCCCTTTTACTTTCACTTTTGCAGGTGACGTGCGGATTGGTCGGCTCACTTGTCAATATCTCCACAAGTGGTCCTTGGCTCTTAGAAAACTCTTCTGATAAATTTTTTTTCACTGCTCTGTCAGAAATCTTGTGAGGAGCACCTGTAGGGTTGGGTACCGTTCACATTTTAACCGGTACAGTACCGGTATAGGTACCTGAAATATAGGTACCTTTTTTTTTTTTAATAGGCTAATAATTGTATAATTTTTTCTACAATTAAGTAATTAATCTGGTTGAAATATTTATTTTTATAATTTAATTGTTATATTTAAATTTGATAGAAAATTTAATATTTAAAGATGTACATTATACTTTACAAAAGTAATACAAGAGTAATATATTTCTGTTACATGTTAAACCGTACTTTTATTTTGACAGGTTGCCATGAAGTGACTCTAACCGTCTTTTTGCATTTTAATATTCACTGACACTAGTTCATATCGCGATTCGAATTAAGTGGCAGTGGCTACTTTTGATTTATTCGTCCAAAATTGACGAATTCCGTTGCATTGCGCGCTATAGAGTAAATTACGTTTTTATGAATGGACTCCGCGATCCCGTCCGCGTTTTCGCAGAAACCATATGGCCCTAGAAATGTAACTACACTTCAGAACATTTCGGCTTGCCCTGTGTGTTGTTTGAATGAGGTGCAGGGGTGACATCACGTCACAGGGTCTCTCTTTCTCTGTCTGTCGCGTATGCGCCCAGATGCGTTCTCCGGTACCGAAATTTGGCACCGACTGATTTAATGTGAATCGGTACTTGGTAGTACCGACACAATTCAGTCGGTACCCTTAAAAGTACCGAGTTCGGTACCCAACCCTAAGCACCTGGTCATGGCCAGTTTATGGTGAAATTATGTTCTTTCCACTTCCGGATTATGGCCCCAGTAGTGCTCACTGGAACATTCAGAAGTATAGAAATTCTTCTGTAACCAAAGCCATCAGTATGTTTTGCAACAATAAGGTTGTGAAGGTCTTGAGAGAGCTCTTTGCTTTTGCCCATCATGAAATGTTTCTTGTGTGACACGTTGGTAATGAGACACCTTTTTATAGGCCATCAGCTGGGACTAAACCAGCTAATATTCATTTCCACTGACTAGGGGCAGGATTGCTTTCTAATTACTGTAGCGTCTGCTTAGGATCATTGAGGGTCATGGGGGCTTTATGTCTCAGAGACCCTTTCAGCCTTTTGACATTTGCCTATAAATTACAGTCCTGGCCCCAGATTCTACAGTTATATGGGTGCTAAATTGCCAATGGTCTTTCCCCCATTATCAAGAAGATGGTAACCAGGTCAACTCTCTGGTCTCCCCATCGACTTCAAACACATTCCAATGTCCTAAGAGACAGCCATCCACAGTACCTGGCACCAGATGTCTGATGGCCAGCGAACTACCCCCATGCTCGCAATACACATAACACACACACATAAAGACATTTTCTTTATTTAGACTATAACTAATCAGTTACAATTGTATCTGGTATATGCATGTGTTGTTTGTATGTTTCCCTATTATATTAGCCTAGTTACAACTCTTTATTTGTATTAGTTAGACTCTCAATGCTTATATTCAGGTATATGAGTGTATCTCTGCTTTAAGATCTTCTAGATGTTTCGTTCTTGGTATCAAAATGATCTGCTCTTTATTCCTCAAACAATGATGTACACTATGTGATCGTGAAATGCATC
>NW_015628351.1:2644509-2645187 GCF_001515625.1 Sinocyclocheilus rhinocerous
AAATTAGTGCTGTCAAACGATTAATCGCATCCAAAATAAAAGTCTTTGTTTACATAATATATGTGTGTATACTGTGTATATTTATTATGTATATATAAATACAAACACATACATGTATATATTTAAGAAAAATATGTTATGTTTATATATTAAATATATTTATACATAATATAAAATATAAGAATATTAATATATAAATGTATACATTTAAATATTTTCAATATATATACTGTATGTATGTGTATTTATATATACATAATAAATATACACAGTACACATACATATATTATGTAAACAAAAACTTTTATTTTGGATGCGATTAATCGTTTGACAGCACTAATTTAAACATTCATTCATTAAAGTTTCAAATATGTATATTTATAGTTCAAGTTGATTTATTTATTGTCATTTTAATTTTTTTAATAAATTGATTCTTTTTCTGTTGTCAACAACACTTACCTGGTAATGAATAAGTATGTTCATTGTGTGTATAAATATCTCGGCGGCGAGCCGTCCGTCGGGTTTGTAGGGCAGCAGTAAGTACTGAATGCCCAGCAGAGGTACCAGAATTAAGGTGGCCCTGACGGCCCTCATGTACAGACTGGATTCTGCCTGGTGGGTCACCTTCAGCTTAGTGATCAACACTCTCACAATATTTAAAAGGAAGAAGAGGTTAAC
>NW_015628351.1:2646218-2657520 GCF_001515625.1 Sinocyclocheilus rhinocerous
TACTGTGTATATTTATTATGTATATATAAATACAAACACATCCATGTATATTTAAGAAAAATATGTTATGTTTATATATTAAATATATTTATACATAATATAAAATATAAGAATATTAATATATAAATGTATACATTTAAATATTTTCAATATATATACTGTATGTATGTGTATTTATATATACATAATAAATATACACAGTACACATACATATATTATGTAAACAAAAACTTTTATTTTGGATGCGATTAATCGCGATTAATCGTTTGACAGCACTAATTTTGACAGTTTTAGGGGTGACCCCAAATAGTCGAAGATTCGATGCTTCGATAGGAGGAGCCTGATTCGACTACCAATCTCACAGTTGAATATTCGCAGAGGTGTTATGATTATGCTATTTTGGCTATATGGGGGTGCTCATTGTCTGATTTCACATAGAACAACAATGCAGAATATTAATAACTATGACTGGGACTGTCATATACATAACACTATAATGAGAACACTATTATTATAAAACGCTGTGAATTTTTAGAGTTTAGTTGCCGTGTTTCTGCACGTTGTTGCGTGAATAACGCGTCCACAAAAGGAGTACATTCAGAGCCGCGCAGACACGTTCATGCATTCGGGGCATTTTGTGCAGATAACCTATAAGTCATAATATTAATGTTATATTGAATAAATAACAGTGTATTCTATATGAGATAAATGATGAGTTAAATCCCATTGATTAAAAACCTGCTATCAAATGCTTCATTCTACTGGCCATCTTCAGCGCGCGCAGCTCAAAACAGAAATGCAGAACATTAATAACTACTGTCATATACATAACGTTATAATGAGAGCACTAATGTAAAAAAAGATGTGATTCTTAGGGTTTCGGTGACGTTTAATGCAGTGTTTCCCAACCACTGTGCCACGGCACACTAGTGTGCTGTGACAGGTTGTCGGGTGTGTCGTGGAAAATTATCAAAAACTTCCTTCTCTATTATATTTCATTATTATTATTTTAAATCAGTGCTATTGGTCATTGTCATGTCTATTTGAGCGTTTTTACAAATATTCAACCAATGAAAAGCATTCAAAGGAGCGTGTGACTAAACCTCGTAACGCCATTGGATCCTTAAATTGTCAGACAAACCTCATAACTCCACCCCTGCTTCCATTCAGAATGTAGTGCCGCGACGCGCAGTTTGAAGACAGATTCACAAAGCAAGGGTAAATAAAGAACTGATGTTTGAATAAGAGCAGCGTTTTCTTTACTCAAGTAACACTGTCTATAAAGGCTAATGTTTTTGTGTTTGAAGAGTGGAGAAGAGTGTTAGCATTTGCCGTCTAGTTGTAGCCAATACACTTTTGTACGATTCAAATATCCTGTGCATAGCGGTTTGTCTTTTATATCATGACATTTTGGCCAAATTTATTAAACAACAAGAAAAACTGAGTGCCCATATAGCTACAATAAACTTTAGAACCTGTAAATTGATGAAAACGATTAATTTACTGTCTCAGATGCGGCCTTTCTAATGACAGACAAAACACGGATCTCTGTCATTCGCTCATCAAAAACCTCCGTTTGAGCTTGATTTTCAGAAAATGTTAAGTGCAAGTGTCTGATCGTTGTGCTGCTTAATATTTTTTGTGGAAACCATGATACAGCTTTTCAGGATTTTTACTTTTTTTTTTTTGGTAATAATATAAATGTCTTTAGTAAGTATTTTGATCAATTTAATGTGTTCTTACTGAATAAAAGTACTAATTTCTTTAAAAAAAAAAAAAAAATCATATTTACTGATTTCAAACTTTTGAAGGATGGTGTATGTTACAAGAAAGGAATAAAACATAGTCTTTTAGATCTAAAGTCTAAAAAAACATGCTTTTTTTTTTTATTCCTGTTGAAATACATTTCATAAAATATTGTTATATCACTTTTGACACGGACACCCTGCACCCCCTTGCAGTCTGTGGACCCTAGTTTGAAAAGCCCTGTTTTAGATTAGGTCCAGAGAGGACGAGGGATATTCTAGAGTGTGTAGATGAGAAGTCACTGTAAAGGGAACACACAGGGATCAGGATGACACAAACAATCATGAGGCAGAACCACAACACGTGTGACAAAATATGCAAGTTGAAACTTCTTAAATTCTTTAAAAAAAAAAAACATATATAGCCTTTTACTTCCACAGAAAAAAAAGTTTTAGGAGTATTCATGGAGTTCTTCATTAAAAGTGCATAGCATAAAATTGGTGGCTTGTGGGTAAAAGATCAAACTCTTAAGTAAAGGTGCTGACCCACGGACATAAACTGTGGCTTTAGATAAGAAGATAAACTCCTCATTATAAAGGAATGAATACTTCGGCAGTGTGGCTACAAAGTCAGTGGGTTTGCTATGGTGTTCAGACTGGATTTTACTGTTCTGGATGGTCGCTTACTGGCACAAGTCATAAGAGCTGATTCCCAAGGTGCAGAAATTAAAAAGGGAGCAATATCAAGCTATATCTGTACGTGTGCATATGGGTTTTTGTGTTTGATTTGATCTCTGTGATTGGCCGTCTTACCTGTGGAGGTGTAGGAGTGGAGGAGGGCCGTCTCACAGGTGGGGTTGGGTTCCGACTTCCGCCCACCCCTGATAATATCTCGTCTGTCACATCCTTGCCGCCCTGGTTGGGGTCTCGGATGCGGATCTTGGAGGACAATAAAGAGACGGATAATTAAATGATAAAGCATTAGAAACATCATCTACTACCTTTTCAGGATTTCTCAAGCCTTGTTAATGACATATTATTTTTTTCAATACAAATTTCCTGAAGGCATTATGGATTCCAGTTTACATACTGCTATAAAGATACTCAATGATGACACTCACTGTTTTCTTTTCCCTCTTAGCAGGTGGAGGTTGTTGTGGTGTAGGCACTATAATGGATGGAGATGGTGTGTACATGGGCTGCCCAGGATAGTAGGGAGGTCCTGCTGCTCACAAACCACACAAGACAACAAGTTCCATATTAAGAACTAATTCACACCTAAATGAAAATTGTGTTGATTATTTCTGATTAATCAATTAATAGTATAACAAAACCTAATTTTAATTTCTATATATGCTGAAAAACATTATGCAAATTAAAGGCTATACTACAAATAGTGGTCGACCGATATTGGTTTTTTGACAGCCGATGCCGATATCTTGGAAAGCACGGCTGATGGCCGATATAAATTTATTTATTTTATTTAATATTTAAGAAATTTGAAATAATTTGAAAATGGATTAAAAAATAAATGTGTAAAATAAACATGCTTATACTTTAAATGACAATGTATTTTTCACAAATAAACACAAATAAACAAATATTTAATAAAAATATAATTAAAAAGGAAGTAAACAGCCTGTTGTAACCAACAGGGCACTCAGTATTCTGGGAAGTTTGTGTGCATTGGGAATCACATTTTTTCAAATAAAGCCAAGGTAACACTCATTTTACATACAGCACACAGTGAAAATTACATGAATATGACATGAAGCGCAGCATAATTTGAAATCACGAGTTTAAAGTTTGTCGATCGCGCGTCTCAATGTAGCTGAACTCTCCTCCTGTCCGTATTCAATTCGCACGGATCGACTGTCATGCAGAGTACACGCGAGCATGCAGGATACAAATGCACACTTAACGCACATAATGCACATAAGATCTCACAACTGGATTCGACTAAGTTTGCAAGGCTTTTGAAATTAGATGTTCATTAGTCATTCAAAGATTTGTTTAAATTATATAAATGCGTATTTGCTGAATGCTGACGGCAAACGAAAAAGTATTATAATGTTTGCCTTTATATTACTAACAATATAAAAGCAATCGTTATAATACTTTTTTGTATACATTTGAATTCCTTTGTTTAACAGTTCTAGCTGATTATTAGACAGACTTCTGTCCGTGTTAACAGAACTGTTAACGACGACAGCGAACAAGAGGGAGAATGTGAGCACTGTGTGCTCAGACGCTGCCGTTCAAAATAAAAGTCCCACCACGAACGCATCGGCCAAACAGAAAAACTTATCGGCCAATGCCGATATTTGAAAAATGCCAAATATCGGCCATATCGGCCTTGGCGATATATCGGTCGACCACTAACTACAAATATAAATGCATGAATGCAGGCTATGCTATGTGCAAAAAAGTTTTAAATATTTGACCCTGGACCACAAAACCAGTCTTAAGTCACTGGGGTATATTTGTAGCAATAGCCAAAAATACATTGTATGGGTCAAAATTATAGATTTTTCTTTTATGCCAAAAATCATTAGGTAAAGTAAAGTAAAGATCATGTTCCATGAAGATATTTTGTAAATTTCCTACTGTAAATATATTAAAACTTAATTTTTGATTAGTAACATGCATTGCTAAGAACTTCATTTGGAAAACTTTAAAGATGATTTTCTCAATATTTAGATTTTTTTGCACCCTCAGATTCCAGATATTCAAATAGTTGTATCTCGCCGCAGGTTCTGTTGCGGTATCACGTTCAGCAGGACATTGTTGTGATTCCGAAAAGCATGAAAGCCCACCACATTTTGGAGAACACCAAGGTAAACTTCTGAATATTCCATATATATTTCAATATTACATGTGACCCTGGACCACAAAACCAGTCATAAGTAGCACCGCTATATTTGTAGCAATAGCCAACAATACACTGTATGGGTCAGAATGATTGATTTTTCTTTTATGCCAAAAATCATTGGGATATTTGGTAAAGACCCTACTGTAAATATATCAAAACTTAATTTTTGATTAGTAATATGCATTGCTAAGAATTCATTTGGACAAATTTAAAGGCGATTTTCTCAATATTTAGATTTTTTGTACTCTCAGATTCCAGATTTTCAAATAGTTGTATCTCGGCCAAATATTGTCCTATCCTAACAAACCATACTGGAAAGCTTATTTATGATGTATAAATCTCAATTTCTAAAAATTTACCCTTATGACTGGTTTTGTGGTCCAGGGTCACATATAAACAATTCATTAAAACAAATGTATAACAATTGTATAAATGTATATTAAAAACACACAAAAATGGTTTAGAATGCAAAAATGAAAAATGTAAAAAAATAAATAAAAAAAAACCTATAAAGATTATAACTTTACAGTATATAAACATGTATAAAACAAAACACTGTTTTAAATTCGATAATGACATTAATTAAAGGTTATAAAATTAAAGGTTCTAAATACAAATATAAATGCATTAATGAAAGCTATGCTATATATTTTGTGCACAAAAAGTGTAAAATATAATAACTTTAAAACTTTTTTTTTTTACTTTTAAAACAATTATATAACTTTACATAAAAATTTATAAAACCAATAAATGTTTGAAATTCAATACATCACCATCGATTTTTACAAATTTTATTTTAAGACTATAATTTATATAGTTGTTGCAGCAAAGGGAAATCACATAAAATGATAATTAAATAAAAACAAATTTAGACTTACTGTACAACATTAACACAGTAAACAGCAAATCAATGCAAGTCAGCAGACTACATGAGAAAGTCAACAGCAATCCACAGGTGACCGACAAGGAGGAAAGGAGGGTGCTAATCTCACCATAAGGTGCAGAAAAGTCCCCTGGACTGGGTCCAGCATAGAAGGTACTGGGTCCAGTAGGCTGGACTGGGTACTGTTGAGGAGGCCCCACATATGGAGGAGCACTGTGACGGTACTGTAGAATTATAAATGACAAATGAGTGAAATATAATTGTAAACAATTCATTAACCGGAAAAAACTCTGTAATGAAATTTGTACATAAACAACACAACAAAGTCTAGCACATTAAAACATCCTGATGTAAACACATGGTCCAGATATAGTAAGTGTAATGTGATTCCTGTCTGCAGTCTTGTGCCGTCTGACCTGATGGATGTAGTACTGCGCTGTCTGTGGGGAAGGAAAGGGCATGGGAGCCATGGTCATCATGATGGGCTGATTGGGGGGGTAGACCGCTGCTGTGGGGGTCTGAGACGTGGGCCGAATGGGAGGGTTGTTGCTTGAAATGGTGGGTCGCGCCGTTTGCATCTGCGTCCTCTGGAAAAACTGTGAGGAGAGAGAGGAGAGATCAGTTATGTGGCTCACCTTTGGAAACACTGGCAAACCGATAAGTGTAAGATTTCAGCCATGTTGTGTATCTAAGATGAAGTCCACTGAAGAAGTAAACATATTTGTAAAACTACTTAACTAAAAGCATGCAAGAAACAAAGACAAAACACATCATCCTAAGTAACATGCACTTAAAACAATACATAAGTATTAAAATATTAAAATAACGACTTTATTAAACAATTCGTCTCCTCCGCGTCACCCTGGCGCCATTTTGGAGAGTATCCACTGAACGTAAACAGCATATGCTGTTCTGTGTCAGCTGCGTCACGCGGATACGTTGTTTTCGTTCAGATCAAAGCGTAAACGACATAAACAGCGTATCCACGTGGCGCAGCTGACACAGAACAGCATATGCTGTTTACGTTCAGTGGATACTCTCCAAAAGGGCACCAGAGTGATGCGGAGGAGACGAATTGTTGAATAAAGTCGTTATTTTTTTTTCTTTTGCGCACAAAAAGTATTCTCGTAGCTTCGTAAAATTACGGTTGAACCCCTGATATCACAAGGATTATTTTACCGATCTCCTTGCTACGTCTCTGGACCTTGAACGAGTTAAGGCTCGTTCACACCAAGAATGATAACTATAAAGATAGCGATATTAGCGTCCACACCAACGAACGATATCATCTGTTTATTCTAAGCATACACGCTTCTGTTGCTTTAAATTCTCAAGCTCGTGACAGCAGGATTGATTCTGATTGGCTTTCAATGTTTGTATCGTTCATCAGCTGGAAAAAAATCTTTCTGAAAGTGATTCTAACGATATTGGTTCTCTGTGCCTTTATCTTATGGTGTGGACTCTGCTATTCTTTAATATTGAGAACAATTTTTTAGAACTATATCTTTATAGTTATCGTGCTTGGTGTGAACAGGCCTTAAGGATCCTTGCTATCTATGGGAGGGTCAGAGAGCTCTCAGATTCCATCACAAATATCTTAATTTGTGTTCCGAAGATGAATGAGGGTCTTACGGGTTAGGAACAACATGAGGTTGAGTAATTAATGACATTTTAATGTTAATGATTTTTGGGTGAACTATCCCTTTAAGACTTAGGTTACAATGGTTTCACATTAGGGTATATAACTCTGAAGAGAACTAGCAAACTAAAGCAGCTTATTTGCTCTACTATGAAGAGAGCTTCCTATTAATAAATCCCTAAAATAGACCTGTTGACACAAGCTCTCACACTTGTGACTATGTACCAATGCCAAACAACAACAGTGAATCATTATTTTTCATCCAAACAAACTGACAACTGGTTTCCCACTAAATCAGTGTATTAACAGTTGCGGAAATGTGTGAGTCATAAGGGCCACATACACACTGCGGCTAAATACGGGTGTCACTCCTATTCTGGGTGCTTAATTATGTTTTATACACAAAGGTCACACTGTTACATTTTAGGAGTGACAACCACATTTAAACAATTATCATTGTGTGTGTGTATGGAAAACAAAAGTCTTTCAGAAAAGCTTGTTGGCTCCATATTGTAATTGTAGGTTTAGCTATTTTTGATTTAAAAAAATATATACAACTGTTCAAATGCTTGGGGTCAGTATGAAAGAAAAAAAAATTATCAGGAAATACACATTTAATTTAACAAAAGTGACAGTAAAGATTTCTATTTAAAAAAATATGCTGCTCTTTTGAACTTCATGTTTGTCAAAGAACCATGAAAAATGTATGTATTAGGAAGCACAACTGTTTTCAACACTGAAAACATCAAATCAGCATATTAGCATGATTTCTAAAGGATCATGTGACACTGAAGACTGGAGTAATGGCTGCTGAAAATTCAGCTTTACCATCACAGAAATAAACTACATTATAACATATATTCAGACAGAAAGCCATTGTAATCGTTTCATTCATGTTTAATTTCAAAAGCAGCCTTTGATGTGAATAAGAGAAAATAAAATCTACCGACCCCAAACATTTGTGCATATTAACATCCCATTTAATAACAACCATCAGACCATAATATATTTACAGCCGTGAGCTGAATTGTTGAATTAATAAATGTAAACAAACAAGTATAGATTATATGAAGCACGTTTCACTTGAGGCTGATTGATCCAACAGAAACCTTTAATTAAAAAGATCCCAAACATTTACAATGTCTGAACCAGCATACCCTAAAGTGCAGTGAGTGACGGTGATGTGAAAAGGATTTTAATTATTAAGCGGATGGGAGAAGCTGGTCACAGGTAAACAGTCTTTCTTGAACTCTTTGATGCTGACAGTACACCAAAACACACAGTAATTGGAGACTGTGGGTGTGACCAGTAGAGCAGAGTTCCCTTAAGGACAGTCAACATGCTGCTCTTTGAACACAGACAGTGGCTGTACTATCTGCAGATGCATCATTACTCTAACTGCCACAGATGATCGGGAGCCAGCAGCTCTATCTACAGAGGCAGCATTTTAAGGCATCATAGGCACACTTCCAATTAAAATGCCGTACCAAATAGGTAGGCAACATGACGGTGCCTTTTAAGATACCTTCTTTAGGCCAAGCATCACATGTACCCTTCAAAGATGGTACAGTAGATGAATCAAGGGAAATGTAAAATACACATATATAATCTATTCAATGAAAAATGAGTGATGCACCGCAATAAAAATTCTTAATGAAGCTAAACCAAAACTGAAACTGAAAGTGACAAAACAAGCTGTAATTTAAGAACTTTTTATAAGTCTGAATGTAATAATTTGCCTATAAACACTTTGTCCACAATTTTGACTGCTTTTGAACTAAATTTCCATCCCTGGCCTGAAACTACTTTGAACATAATAGTTCTGTGGTCCATGACACTGTGGTCCATTCATTTTATTCAGAGTTCTTGACAGTCTCGATGCCACATTATATTATTGAGTTAACATTACGAGCTTAGAGATTATTTTAATATCACTCTGCTAAGCAGCTTATTTTTTTTTTAAACATAAATTGTAAGGACAAAGTGGGACAGATCTTCTGACCGTTCTAGCATACACAGAGACAATGATGCTTTTAATGAAAAGACTGTTTAAAAGCTGTTTTAATCAAATGATACTGACCAGTTTTAGACAACAATCAGTATATTAATGCAATACTCTTTTCATCACATCATTAAATTATTTCATAATTTATCCTTTAAAAAAATCTTACCATTCCTCAAACATCTGAATGATAGTATATGTAATATGGTGCAAATTAACCTGCTGGCAAAGCAAGCGATTCAGCTCACCAGTGTTTTGCTCTTCCAGCACAAGCAGATCAATCCTCAACATACTGGGTTATTTGAATAAATTTTCCCTACTTTTTTTTTTTTGGTGCATAATGTCTTGCAGTGTTTTTTTCCCATCAACCATATGTTTTAATTAAAACAATTTAATTGCATCTTTTTTTAAATAGTATTTATTACCACTGGTGCAATAAAAAAACCATCATCAATAAACATGTCACTAATTTCACTGAAGACATTAACGCTGTTAGAAATCAACGTCTAACAGCTGAAAAGCAGCATGAAAATCCTCCTATAACAGTCACACAGTCTCAGTGTCTGCATTTTAGCAGTCATGTTTCTAGAGCATTACAACAGGCAGAGCAGTGAATCCACCCGTTGACAACCAGTTCCAACAGGAAGCAATCAATGCATATAGAAAGAAACCAGTCGACATGCAACCCTAACAAAATAAAAATACAGCAAGCACTTTAAAATCAATAAGACCAACAGGAACATATACAGAAGAGAGGTAAACTGAAATGGAGGATTCTGCTGTCTTTGGGGTGGGTAGCTGCAGTGCAGTTCACTGGGATGGGAAGCAGGAAGATGATGTGGAAAGAGAAACAGAGGACTTCATGCCATGCATTTTCCTCAAGACTGCAAATTACCTGAATGGGTCTGAATCCTCCCTTGAATATTGAAGCAGGAAAGAGAGAGAAGCTAATGGGATAATGCACTAATTGGTATGGAGGGATAGAGAGAGACTAACACACACACTTAAGGAGAGATCTGCAGTACAGAGCATGCAAAGAGCGTTTCCTTCAGGAAAAGCCATTTGCAAAACAAGAGGGCACTATGCTCTGCTTTTCGGGTAGCCAAGTGACATCATCTTTATGTGGAAACGCACAAGAAACGGGACCTGAAATCCGCTAACCCTCACAGACGCTCACAATAAACTGATAAAACAAGATGGAAGATAGGCTTGAACAGAAACAAGTTCAAGTGACAATATTTAAAGAGACAGAAGTTCAAAGCTCACTGTAAGTGGGATGAATCACAGGATAATAATTCAGACAAGGAACAACACACCCAGATGACGACACATAGCGATGGTGTTAAATGCATATGGGGTTCAAGAAATGTCAATGCAGAATTAAATAAGACATGGAATTCTAAAAAAAAAAATGAATTCAATAATACATTGTTTATTTAAAGGTTAACTTTACTTAATTAAAGGGAAAATTATGTTATAACGGGGTATAAAAGGAGATATTTCAAGCAGACTAAGCTGCTCTTTATGATAATTTTTTTTTTTTCAAGGCAAGATTTTCGGTCAGTGTTTCACTTTTCAGTCTGTTCCTCACACAAAGCTACTATATGACTTCAATTACAGTGCAAAAGCAGTATTAACTACTTCAATGATGCTTTTGTTTTGTTTTTGGAGCTTGACAGCCTTTGGTCACATCTAAATTGTATGGAAGAAAGTAGCGTGAACATACCGCAAAACTTCTCCTTAGGTGTTTCATGGAAGAAAGCAAGCCTTTTAAAGGGGTCATATGATGTAATTTCAAATTTTACTTTCTCTTTGGAGTGTTACAAGCTGTTCGTGCATAGATAAGATCCCTAAAGTTGCAAAGACTAAAGTCTCAAACCCAAAGAGATATTCTTTATAAAAGTTAAGACTTGTAGATGCCCTCCTAAAACACCTCCTTTAAACACGCCCCCACATGTCTACGTCACTGTGTGGGAAGATTTGCATAACACCGCCCAAATGTATACACAAAGAAAGAGGGCGTAATTTTTATTCTCACTGTAGTCCTAGAGACGCTGTGATTCGTTGTGAAAGCGAAACTACTTTGTTTGGCCTTCCAAAAGAGGACGATATCCGCTTCGTCATGCCTAGAGCTGATCTGTGCTGGTCGCTGAGGGAATAC
>NW_015628351.1:2659623-2660209 GCF_001515625.1 Sinocyclocheilus rhinocerous
TATTATTGCTGCCACCGCTGCCATGTTGTGGAGATGCTGTGTGTTTCGTTGTGAAAGCGAAACTACTTTGTTTGGCCTTCCAAAAGAGGACACAACTAGAAATCAGTGGTTAAGTTGTATTTACAACACTGTTCCAGAACAGTTCAACCCAAATATTCAGATGTGTGCAGCGCATTTTATGGAGCACTGTTTCCTGAACCTGCAGAGTAGCCTACAATGCATCTGTGCACAAAGGCTGTTTCTATAAAGTGGGGCAGTTCCAACTTTGCAAGGACAGTCTCGTGTTTCTGACTCACAGTCTGTAAGTACGTTTTTTTACATTTAAAGAATTTGCCACTGACGATTCAAATGCGAGTTTTGATCAGTGTAGAGTAGCGCTTGTTGTTTGTCGTTTCTTCGATCACAAATGCAGACATGGTTTTATGTTTACGCGGCGCGATACGCAACGCAATGCGTAAAAAGACAGTATAAGTCATTATAATCCGTAATTATGTCCCCACTGGATGCAAAAAATGCCTCGTTTGTAATGGGTTTTATTGTTTTTTTCTCGTCGCGCCGGGACACGGCATCACAGTATGGTAAGGGG
>NW_015628351.1:2660252-2667456 GCF_001515625.1 Sinocyclocheilus rhinocerous
ATTTGTGGCCGGCACATTTTATGGAGGACTGTTTACTGGAAGTGTAGACTACAATGCCGGCTGTTCTGACTCACAGTCTTTAAGTACGTTTTCATGTTTAAAGGATTTGCCACTGATGATTCAAGCGCGAGTTTTGGGCAGTGTAGAGTAGCGCTTGTTGTTTGTCATTTCTCCGATCACAAATGCAGACATGGTTTTATGTTTACGCGGCGCGATACGCAACGCAACGCGTATAAAGACAGTATAAGTCATTATAATCTGTAATTATGTCCCCACTGGATGCAACAAATGCCTCGTTTGTAATGGGTTTTATTGGTGTTGTCTCATCGCGCCGGGACACGGCATCACAGTATGGTAAGGGGTATAACATTTCCGTCACACGCTTGAGGTATTCAGCCAATCACAACGCACTGGATAGCTGGCCAATCAGCGTACCCCTCACTTTTCAGACTGATGAGCTTTGTAAAAATCGACGCGAAAGCCGGGGCATAGAGGAGAAACAATAATGTACATTATGTGAAAAATTATGTGTTTTTTGAGCCTTAAACCGCATAAACACATTGCATTACACCAAATACACAACATAATGTTCTTTTTAGCAACGTCATATGACCCCTTTAAAATTGGAATGACATGAATTTCCATTTATGGATGAACTATCACTTTAAAACGACAGGTGGTACTTCAAGTAAATAATTTAGGGAATAGTGATTTATAATTTAAAAAAAAAAGAGCTGGGATTCCTTGACACTGAGAAAAATAACCTTTAGCCTAAATTCTGACCTTAACTTAATGTTTACATGGCCTTAAGATTCAGATGTCAATTAAAAGGTCATTACTGTGGAGTCAGGCAGAATTATACATCCCAGCGATCTACAAAGATCAATGAAATGACACAAACAATTCTGAACTCCATATGTTGCTGAACAGTGTGTTCCCTGATGAGTATTTTTGAATGTGTGTGTTTCTGTCTGTGTATCAAAAGTGTTTAAAGAGCCAGACAGGGTGATCCCTGAATGTAGTAGATCATGTAGCTAGTCAAGCTTACAATGGACTACTACAGGCAAGATCTACTATCTACACCTGGCTATTACTTCTGAACAAAAGGATTTATTTTGTTTGAGCTACAGTTTAAGCTCACAGTAGCAAGCACACCCTCTAATAAATTAAGCACACTACAAGACTGAAGATAGTTGCCATTTGATGTTTTAAAGGTACAGTTCACTCTTTTTTATTAATCCATGTCATTCCAAACCTGTATGATTTTCTTTCTTTGTTGATAGATTATCACATCTCTCATTGTTTTTTTTTCCCTCAGACAAATTGCTGTCTGATTAAAAGGATTACAAGATACTGCCAAAAATCACTCTGTGGAATCAATTATAAAAATGTAAAATTTAGCAAAAAGTCACAATGCGTGACCACGATGGACCATTATTTTTATGATCAATTATTGTCACTTATGAAACAACTATTTGTGAGTCATTAAAGAGTGCTCTCAAAAAGTTGTCATCATTTAATCACCTTCATGTAATTTCAAACCAGTATGAATTACTTCCTTCTACGAAACACAAAATACATTTTGAAGAGTGCTGAGGTCTAAGGGTGTGCTTATACTTGTAGTTCAATTCTCTTGGTTCATTTGGTCCAAACCAAAAAAGAAAATACATTGAGTCCTGGTTCACTTAAGGCCAAAGTATACTTCGGTTTTTACGTGTACCCGAGGGTCTGCATACAGTGCGCATGAAGCAAATTTTGTCACCAGTAGGGGTGTAACGATACACGTATTTGTATGGAACCGTTCGGTACGAGGCTTTCGGTTTGGTTCACATTACAAACTGAACGATTCGTGTGACTAATCCTATTAAATTTGGAAAATAAAAGAGCTTACGGTGTGTGAAATATAATGTTCTCAGTGCCACTGTGCTCAACAAGGCAGCCCAAACGACGTAACAGGCAACGTGATGTCTGCCTCTCCCATCCCCAAACAAAAACACACTACTCCAGTAGAGTTGTGACGGTGAGGCAGTTAGTTAGAATTTTCCCTCTTTTCCTCGTTTTATTCGCTTTTTTTCCCTTTAAATGCTTGTGCGCATTTTAATTTCACTTTCGAATTAGCGGCATTGATTGAATTGAAAACAACAACAAAACCGTGACACCACTGTATCGTATCGAACCGAACCGTGACTTTTGTGAAGCATTACAGCCCTAGTCACCAGAATAGTACACACACCACCCGATTTTTGTAACCGCGCATACTTTGTACACGCTAGGGCTGCGACGATAAATCGATGCAGAATTGATTCGTGGATCGAATCTGAGATCTTCCGAATGCATCGCAATTCTCTCTGGAATCGATTCTGAGCTTAGATTTTAACAGCACATGGCGCTCTAATCTACTTTTTATCCGCACACTCAAATGCTCGTGAAGAAGAGTGCAGAAGAGCGCTTGTGCGCGAGTCATGTAATTTCACCTCGGCTCAGAATGCTTTTATGACGCAAGATTAATGTAGAGACAGCCCACTGTGAACACCCTTGTAACTCACTTCAACCTTTTCGAATTTTATGAATGATTATTTTAGGTTCAAGTGTGTGTAAGGATTTGGAAACAAGCAGAGTACGGCTGTTTCTAAAGCATGCAGTGCCATCTGCTGTTCAAAACTAAGCTCAGAATCGACTCGAGAAAGAATCGCGATGCATTCAGAAAATCTCAGAATCGATGCTGAATCATTTCTTGATTCGCGATGCATCGATTTATTTTCCCAGCCCTAGTATGTGCAGGTCGCACATGTATATTGACTCGGTTTTGCACTAATAAGCTGTTCCATAAGGTGGCAGCACTGTACCAGGCCATTGTTTCACAGTAGATAACAAAACTAACGAGACGGAGGAACAGCAACAACAACAAAATAGCAACAACAACAAAATAATAAGTTGGGTCATACGTCCTCAGGGCTCCAGACAAAATAAATCAATTAAGGAGCCATTGGCTCCTATAAGAAACCAAATTCGGCATTAAATTATTTTTTAGTTGCCATAGAATAAACATGTTTAATTTTTTTTTAACACAGTTATACTGTCATGTGTTATACACCTTTTCTTGTATTTATCAGCCATTTTAATCCATCTTGTAGATGGATTAAGGTAACAGAGCACAAAGCTTATTGTGATTATTGGACGGCAAGTGTGTTACAAATAATATGAAGTTCACGCATTAACCGAACACTAACCGCTGCTGTTCGGGCAGAGATGAGGACTGTTTTTCTATAAAAACTTTGATGCGCATCGTCTCAGTTTATAACATCAAAATAACAAAAGATGTGATCGCAAAACAATGGCAAAAAGGCATTACATGCCAATTTATATAGTCACCAGTGGCGATCTCAGCAAAAACTGCATTCGCAAATATTTTTGGTTGCAAATGTAACCGTTTTGAGCGCAGTCTGGAGCCCTGAGTTCTGGAGAAAAAATAGAGCAGACGCTGGACAAAGATGGACCGCCCTGCGTTCGCGTACGTCAAATGAACTATACTTTGAAAGGCTACGCATTCGGCTGTGTGCATATGCTAGCGTACGCGTAAAAAAAGTATACTTGGGCCTTTAGTGTTCACACTGTGATTTTTAACACCAAATCTAACGATACAAAACAAAAGCATAAGGATACAGTCATAAACTGATAGGACAGCTTTTATGACATATATTTAGCGAACTTAGCAAACATTGAAAACAATGCTGTGTGCTGGGCTAAATGCACTTTTTGTACATACTATATAGTGGTATTTTTACCAGCTTATAATTCATGAAGAGCTTATAAAATGTGTAAAGAAGTCAAACAGCGGCAGATTTTACACTTATTCAAATGATCCGTGCTAACAGAGTAATCGCACCAGAGTTTGTTTTAATCAAACCAAATCTTCCAAATGTAAACATGTTCTAAAACAACACTGGGCCCCATTGAAAAAAATACGAGACAAAACATCTCCTATAGTAGCACAGAAGAAATAAAGTCATACAGATTTGGAACAACAGGGGGGTGAGTAAATGATGATAATTTTTATTTTGGGGTGAACTGTTCCTTTAAATGTGTGCAGAGCGAATTCAGTCTTGTAGTGTTTGTTTGCTATTAAACTGAGAGGCCCTGGGACTATTTTTTAATGAAGGGCCCACATCGCCAGGTACAATAATTCACAATACCACAAAGCAGTGGTCCTCAACCAGGGGGCCCCAACAAATTCCCAGTTATTCAAATGATCCGTGCCAACAGAGTAATCGCACCAGAGTTTGTTTTAATCAAACCAAATCTTCCAAATGTAAACATGTTCTAAAATAACACTGGGCCCCATTGAAAAAAATACGAGACAAAACATCTCCTATAGTAGCACAGAAGAAATAAAGTCATACAGATTTGGAACAACAGGGGGGTGAGTAAATGATGATAATTTTTATTTTGGGGTGAACTGTTCCTTTAAATGTGTGCAGAGCGAATTCAGTCTTGTAGTGTTTGTTTGCTATTAAACTGAGAGGCCCTGGGACTATTTTTTAATGAAGGGCCCACATCGCCAGGTACAATAATTCACAATACCACAAAGCAGTGGTCCTCAACCAGGGGGCCCCAACAAATTCCCAGGGGAAATTAATTTCTATAAGATTTTTGTAAAAAATTATTTAAATTATTTTTGAAAAATTACTGTAATATGTTCCTTGAGGTTAATTTATAATGTTAATACAGCATATAGCAAAAAACAAACTAACACATATGCACGTAAAGGATTGTTTTTTATACGCTCGTTCTGGCCCTCTGTCATTTTTAAGGAGTGGCTCCTTTAAGGTTTGTTAGTAAAACAGCTACTGGCTAACGTCACTGCATGAGAATAAGTATCAGCATCCCCTCACTATTGCATGTAAGTGTTTTTTTAAATATTATCAATAAAAATAAAAAAATCACCATTTACAGACAGAGCATTATGAAATTTTACATTTATTGTTTGCGATGTAACTAATTTCTCATGACATGAATCCTTAAAAATGACTTCAATTCAGGAACGAGAACTGGAAATGTTGTCACGGGCCCCAAAACCATACCTGTCAACATCTGGAGTCAAAAGTAACAATTTTTGTATTATATTATAGGCTATTATATTATTTTTATATTAATTTAAACAATTATTATCAAAAAATTATATTCATTTAGTAACATAAATATATCTTAGTGTAGGCTATATCTTCAGAGTTTTATAATTCATCATTTTCTTGTCGATCCACCAGTTCACTTACTGAAAAATGCACATTTATTCTCTGCCAGCAGGTGGCGCTTTTCGCCAGGAATATAGCTGTTTCCCCCGTAACCGCAGTAAACAAAGCAGCGCAGCACCTGACTTTGAAACTTGCAGCAGCGCTCATATTTAATCAATTAAATAGCCTTTTGAAGTGTAAGCTATATCTCAATTTACATGTATATTTAGTAATTCACTGGAGCACCACCTGAGTCGTCTTCTCCAATTTCTACCAGTGATCATTGTTTCCTTCCGGCGGTACTAACTGCTCACATATCAATAGCATCACTGGGCTGTAGGTTGCCAAGTTGAGGGGACAAATGGGTGAAATTTGTATGCGTCGATCGTGTGAAAAAGATGCGTTTCATACAAGATCTGGCAACTGGACAACTTTGGAATTTGTTGTCGTGATTATTCATATAACGAGGTTTGGCCCATACAAATGACGGGAGTTTTACCGGTAGCGAATGTAGCAAAAATATAAAATACGCCCAGTGGGATTTTTTTTTATAGAAAAATAAAAAATACGGGAGAAATACAGGAAAATATGTAAACGGGATGATAGCGGGATAGAATGGCAAAATACGGGAGAATCCCGGGAAAAACGGGAGGGTTGACAGGTATGCCCAAAACTGTCCACTATGGCAGTGGTTCCCAACTTTTTTGACTTCAAGGCCATAGGCTGATAAGTACCCCTGGTACGTTTCTGTTTTTATTACAACAGCAGTACCAGGGGTACATATCAGCTTATGGTCTTGAAGTCAAAAAAGTTGCGAACTACTGCCATAGTGGACAGTTTTGCGGCCCATGACAACATTTTCAGTTCTCGTTCCTGAGAGCATTGGAGTTGTAAACAATCTCTCCGAACGATCGCAATGAACAGGATCAATGTGTTACGTTAGTCTAAGAAAGCTTATGAGGTGTGAGAAAGGAGGCCATGCATTTGCGTACATTACCTGGTGATGGGTAGGACGAGGCCCAGGGGTAAACTGATTGAAGGCAAAGGGCGGCATGTCAGAGGGGTAGAAACAGACAGAAAGAAAGGAGCGAGAGGTAAGAATGATTACCCACAAACACATAAACCACAAGCTGTGCATGGTATATGCAGCGCACTTCCCGAGAGGAAGTAATGACGCAAGGTATGTTATATGTACCATATACACGGCACCAATTAATGACCACAAACCACACCATAAACAACATCATAGCGCTCAGCAGAAAGGAAGCATTTCTAACAGAAGTCTGATTTGAAAAGATGACATGGAATCACAGGCACTCACCGGGCGGCTCTGAGGCTGTGCGTTCATTGGCTGGGTTGGCGGTGAGTAGACCAGAGGGGTCGTGCCGGCATTCTGCCCCGGTGTGTACGGAGACTGCAAAGTCACGGGGTCCAAGAGAAGTCAAGTAGAGACCGGCAGAGAAAGAGAAACAGCAGTTAGGATGGATGTGACTTTTACCCTCTCTGATAAAATCCCTACAGCTGAGTGAGCGTGTGCTGTGTGAGTGTGGGTGACAGAGTGAGTGTGTCCACTCCTTGCCACTGCAAACACTGCGGTCTGCTGACACTGACAAATCTGCCATCTCTCAACGCTGCCTTCAAGGCAGAGAAAGGGAGAGAGAAATAGAGGCGTAGTCCTGTGCAGACGTGAGTGGGCGCAAACGGAGTGTTTGTGTGCCACTGGATCTGGGATATATTGAACTATACAGGATGATCATGGCCGGACTTACCATTGGGCTTGAATGGGCTGCAGCCCAGGGGCCCTGCCTTGTAGGGGGCCCCGCCTTAACCCGTTTACATTTGTTTAGTTATGTGCCAGTCAGAAATTATTAGCCGCATTTTAACTGCACGCACAGGCCAGCCGGGGCTAACAACTTCCAGCTTCCAACTACGACATTCGAAGCCATAATCAAACAGCATAAACTGGAATTTAT
>NW_015628351.1:2671540-2686065 GCF_001515625.1 Sinocyclocheilus rhinocerous
CTGTTTCTAAAACGAAATTCAGGTCCTGAGTTTAATTTATAATACTGGCTAAGCAAATTACAATATACTTAACATTCTGGCATTCAGTTATGTGATTATGTAACTTATGTTCTCTGCATGAAGTAACGTCTGGCACAGTCGCAGCCTGTGCTTATTAGAAAGCAAACAAATAGCATTAATAATCATTAATTTTCCTTAGCATATGCTATGATAAATCTGAACATTTGTGTAAAATAATGGAGCATTAGGTCATGAATATTGCCTTAAAAGTAACTGAAATTTATTGGTTGAACGAACACTGCATTTAATGAGTGAATGCCTACGATATAGGAGTTAGCCTATCACACAAACTAGAGTCCTGTTTTTCCGAATATCTGCACGATGGCAAATGTACAATAAACACAGACACAAAATTCTGTTTTGCCCCATCAATGCGTCTCCGAGCAACACAGTGTTTTGTTTCTCAGCATTACACGGACCAGTAAATGGTTCAAACAGGCTATTAGTACAGTCGTTTGCTAAGTTAAATGAATTAGCATTTTAAACAAATCGGTTGATTTAAGGATTCAACTCACTCATTAAGGCAGTCACTTGCTGCCACCTACTGGCGGTTGTAGTTTCATATTTTTAAAAGTAGCTAATTATTTCGTTTTTGCAATCATTTAATATTTCTACATTAAAATGTTGTATTTAAACTTAACATAACTTATGCAAAATCCATCTATGGATTTTGTTTATAGTGATTTCATTTGATTGTTATTAGCCAGCATGTTTTTTTTATTCAGATTGAATTTATTAAATTTAAGAACTGACATAAAAAGACAGATAAACAGACAATAGATTTTCATAATAATACATCTCTTTTTTTCTGCTCAGTGTTATTTCAGGGTTTTGATCTCTCAACTGAGAGATCACATCCTGTTTATTGTATTATAGTGACTATTTAATATTACATCTAAACTTTGACTAGGCTAGATATGTTGCCTATTAATTGTATACAGTATATAAACCTGAAAGCACATTTAAATTTTTGTGTATTTTGTGTTACTCCATAATAATGTTCTAGTTGAGTGCATTTGTAGTATAGGTATGGGGCCCAAACATAACCTCAAGCCCAGGGGCCCCCGGCCCCGTAAGTCCTGCCCTGATTATGGTCCTCTATTGTAAGTTGCTTTGGTTAAAAGCATCCGCTAAATGCATAAATGTAAATGTCTCCAAATGTAAATCGTTCAGCTCTAAACTGATCAATGTGACTAAGACAGAGTAAAACAAATAAATTGTAAGTAGTGAGTTTTTGGAACAATGAGTTCTTTTTGATTTTATCCAAAATTAAGTTCATCATTTAAGTCTGAGCAACAAAAGACTGCTAAAGAGGACAGACGGTCAACAAACACATCAATCCCTCCATGACGCTAACTAACTAAACTAGTGTCTGTTGACCTGTTTAGTTCAATCAGCAGTGTTGCGGTGTGCATCTAAAACGATGAAAGTGCAGAACAACATCACAGAGGGAAAAACAGTGTAATTGACAAAGAAATATGAAATAGGTTGCATTAAAGATGTGTCTGCGTCTCTCTTGTCTGAGTAGTTTGAATGCAGGTCGTGAGAGTCGAGAGTCGTGTCGAAGGTAAAGAAGCCGAATGATGTCATTCTCTGCCGAGACCCAGAGAAACTCCTGCCGTGCTTTTCAATGACACAGGCATCTGAAGTGAAGTTGTCGGATCTCTGCGATTGTTTCTCTGACTAAAGGTCACTGCTGAGAGCTGCGACTCAAGCGGAGCGAGTGTGATGTGAATCCTGCTGCAGGAAACTGAGGACGGTTCAGAGAGACTCTGTCCATTACATTTGATACGACACAATCAAAGAGCCCATTTAAAAACATGTTCATCACAAAGCCTCCACAATAATACATTAAACATGAAACATTAGCACCGGCTGAGGCCTGAATATGCAGCGCTACACACACATTCACACTCACACAGTCACACACACTCACTCTCAGACACACTCACTCACACACACTCACACACTCACACTCTCACACTCTCACACACACTCACACACTCACACTCTCACACACACACTCACACTCTCACACTCTCACACACACTCACACACTCACACTCTCACACACACACTCACACTCTCACACTCTCACACACACTCACACACTCACACTCTGGATGACAGAACAATTGCTTTCATTCAAAGCAACTTACAGTACATTTATTTTGCCGTCAGTCTACCTCACTCAAGGGGAAGAATGGTGATGGCTTGTGGGTTGTCCAGCGTGGGGTCTGAACCTAAAACCTTTTGGTTTTCCTGAAAGGATTCAAAAATGATTGGGCAAAAGCAATAGATAGAGGTTTTTTTTATATAGTGGTAAACCACTACGAGTTTTTTAATGGCTGATGCAGATGCAAATATTTATTTCTTTATTTTTTAGAGATTTATTTTTGGCATTTTTGCCTTTTATTATAATAGGACAGTATGTAGACAATTAGTGAAGTGGGGTTGGGATCCAGAAAGGTCCGTGAGCTTGGACTTAAACTCAGGATGCCTGAAGCGCAATGGCGCTACATGCCGGCACAATGCCCACGAGGCTATTGGCGCAGACTGCAAATATTTATTTAGCAAATGTTACTCCAGCAAATAATATTTACAAAGTAAAAAAAACTCTTATTTTACACAGGATTTCTTAAAAATTTGAAAACACAACATCAAAACTATGTCTGGCCACGGGGACACAGTTTTTGGTCAATGCTATATTGGTTTATTTGATAATGTGACACTGAACATTGGATAAATGGCTGCTGAAAAAACAGCTTTGACATCACGGAAATAATTTACATTTTACAATATATTACAATTTTAAAAACTGAAAAAAATATTGTAATAATATTTCAGAATTTTTTTAGTCAAATAAATGAAGCCTTGGTGAGCGTACTTCATTCAAAAACATAAAAAAATTACAATCCAAACTTTTGAACAGTACTGTAGTGTAATTTATGTTTATATTCAACATTTAATAAATACAAAACAATAAGTGTGTCACTAGGGCTGAGCGATATGTTCAAAATATCTTAACGATAATCGCCTTTAAAAATATCACGATATCTGATAATATCGTCTACCTAAGCCCCACCTCTACCACGCCCCGCCCCCGCCGAGACAACATTGCCGACATGCACCATAAACACACACCATGTTCAGTTTGGTCTTAATTATTGCCACAAAGTTTGGTTTTACTTTTCTTAGTTTGTGCTGAAACTAACAGAAAACACTAGCTTTGCTGTTATTTTGGTGTTGCTAATAATTTCCACTCTGTTCTTATCAAATTTGTGTTTGAAATGAACAAACTGATTTTTTCATGAATATATGGTTGACTTGAAGAATGTAAACTATATCATACACTTGGAAAATTATGAGCTATATCACCGCTTATCGACACTAGGGGTGTGACAATACTTAGCTCACGAGATGAGGCAAAATACAGATACTTGGTTCACTAGAAAGAGACAATATTTTAATATTATTTTAAGAAATTTTCAATGCCAAAATATTTGTCTTTTAATCACAAAAATCAAAACGCTGAGCTCCAGTTGGCTCAAACAAAGTATCAAAACCAAGTAATTACATGGTTTTATTGAACAACACTTTATTGAATAACACTAATCCGACGGGACTCGGGCAGAAATCATGTTCATGGATGAGCTAATGATTTATTAACATAGTAGAATGAAGCAGGGTGAGGCTGAAAGCCGTCCGTCCGAAACGAGGCCGCTGAACGAGCGCGACACACGGCTCGAAAGCAGCGCAAATTGGCTGGTGAGTGAAAAAGTTAATTTCAAACCCTGGTTATGACGTCATTGGCAGGCAATACAATGACACTATGGACACGGTCCGTGTCTCTAGTTAAAATTGCTTATTTCTCTGGATTTAAACATTCTTCGAAACATTTGGGATAATGTAAGTACACAAGTCAGCAAAATATATAACACTGTTCTAGTGGTTTTAGGATATTTTAATAAAAAAATCTTACATATTGTGCCTTTAAGTACATTATGCATTATAACACATACCTGCAGAGGGCGCCAACGGCCTGGTGATCTTTCACTTTACAGCGTGATTAAACGATGTTTAAATACATTTAATTTTTTTATATTGGCCACATGCAAACTCAGAAACTTTTATTTTGAAATCGAGATGTACGATAAATGGCATATTTATAAATAGTTTGATGTATTCTCCTGTGTTGGCAAAGGTTTATAAATTATTTACGTTACAAATCTAGCGAGATAATGCACACTGTTTTGCCAGATGAACGTTAAGCAATTCAAATTCACAGCATATGCAGAGGAAGAGTTTAGCCCCTTTCACACATAAGTTACAGTCTTCACTGGTAAATTACCGGTAAGTAAGCATAAAGAGATCATGTGTGAACAGTAGGGTTGGGTATCGTTAGAAATTTTCCGGTTCCGATTCCAGTTTTGCCTAACGATTCCGTTCCATTTAAATGAACTATTTTTTTTTTTTTTTACTATTTTCTTAATTGAATGTAGTGTTGCTGGAAGGTAGTAAGTAATGTTGAGTAATGCATGTGCTTCAAAGTTTATGTTTTTTACACTATCAATAACATTTTGCTTTTCAAGCAGGAATAAGCTGGTTGGCCAAATAGTCCGTCCAAGTTGAAGTCAGTATGTATATTAATGACAATATGGGACAAATATAATGTAATTTAGTGGCGGCAGGAGCTGCGTGCTGTCGGTACATGTACAGTCAGACAAAACAACGTGCACATTTATCAAAGACGCGAGTATGCGTACAGTTGTGGAAAACGATGTGTTCGGCAGTTAAAGATGCGGCGCGTCTGTGGAGTGCACGTCATGGGAAACAATGTGCTCAGTAATTAAAGAGGCAGGCCGGCGCAAGACTGCTCACAGCGCTTGGTCATGTGTCGCACCAGAACCATTTTCGGAACCGAAACTTAGAAATTGCTCACGGTTCCGGTTCTTTTAAAAAAACAGAACCGGTTCTGAATAAGAACCGGTTATCGGTTCCCAAAGCTAGTGAACAGGACCTTTTCAAAAATCCCGGTAAATTTGTTCTGGCAATAATATCATTCTTATGGAGATGATGTGATAACTCTGAGCTGTTTACAAAGCTCCGCTGCTTTTTAATTAGTTTTTCTATGTAAATATGCGCTAGATGGGCATCTTTGACCACTGCGCCTTGCAGCTTTTTGTCGCGCTTCTCCATTCATCAGGGCTGCGACTTTGCTACTGGACACTATTATGCGCGTCTCGTGTTTATAAGAGCAAAACATTCTGATTGGCTAGTAATGTTAGTTTGGTTGTGAGTGAAAGCTGTGCTCCTCTCATACCATTGGTAGACGAACTCATGGGCTCGAAAGTGATATCAACAAGTTTTAGGACTATTTTTTTTCGCAGCCAAACGCTGCATGCCGGAGATCCGGCATGGTGCCGGAGAACTTTAAGCCCTGAGTATTTCATGATGGTAAGTTTAATTTCCTTGATTATAACAATTGCAGTGTTGTTTTTAAACTTGCAGTCAAGCTATAATGTATTTGATATTTATCATGTATGACTAAAATCTTGCAGGATTAAAAACGAATTCTGAGCAAAAACGTTAAGGTTTTTTTTTCCTTTCTGGTAGCCTACTAGTTCGGAGGTCTCTTTTGGCCCGTTTTCAACTAAATAAAAATAACTGCTTTATTTATTTAGAAGCAGGGTCATGTATTGTCATTTTTTACAAAACATTTTTTATTAATCAAAATACAACGCCCACAATATAATATTCAGTGTAGGGCTGCCGAAACTCCGAACGCGTGCATGTTGAGGGGCGAGCTGAGAAGCCTACTAATGTCTTCATCCATTTGCAACAAAACTTTATAGTTTAGAATTTTTTTTTTTTTTGCCCAGCCATATTTTTTATTCTATTGTATTTGTCCTTTACTTTTTCATTACTGATAGTTTAATTATTTTCAATAATTTCAAGAATTTTTGTTTTGTTTTGTTTTTAGCCTACTAATATTAGCTACCCAATAGTATTCTACCTTGGTATTGAGAATTGTGACATTTCACTGGTCTTTAAAATGTAGATGTCATAGCAACCTTATTTACAGAAAATATATATTTGATATACAGTATATCGCTATCTTTAAATAAATCATTCATATAAAGTTTTTGTCATATGGCCCACGCATAACGTGTTAAATAATCGTGATTACAATATTGACCAAAATAATCGTGATTATGATTTTTGTCATAATCGAGCAGCCTAAATCTCCATCCACCTCTGACATCCACAAACCTCAGCGATTCTTCCTCTGCATTCACATGCACAGGTTTTGATAGAGGAAAGGTTAGATGTGTAATTAAGGTTTAGCCTCTGGAGCACTCTTAGCCTATTAATAGGCGGTCGCACTGGCAGTGTGGGGCAGGCGTGGAGTGGGAATGTGAGTGCTGGTCTCAGACAGATAACAAGCTTGAGAACAGCTGAGCCACCCTGACAGACTTTCTATTCCTGTGGCAGAGTCAGATGGGCACAGTGTGCATGTGCGCGAGTGGCTGTGTGTGAATTTGCGTGACAAAGCGTGTGTTCGGCGGACCTCTACACACCCACGGACACTAGTAATAAGCATACTTAAACAATGACACACACAAAATCTTCCCTGCAGGCTAATTATACCCAGATATGCCAGGTCTCTTATCAAATATTAACAATACAGACAACTTCAAAGCACACCACAGCGGAGAGAGGAGTCTAGCAAACTGGTATGACTATATGTCAAGCATCTTCTTAGTTTGCCAACTTTATTTAATCATCACAGGAAGACACACTGCTTTCTGTTTGACAGCCAGCACAGCAGGTTCCCAAAGATTATGTAAACTTACAATCCTATCTGCTCAGGTCTCAAACAGATTTTCGCTGAGTGCAAAAAAGCGATCAAATCCATCTTAACTCAAGCGAAGCGAAGTTTTCTTTGTCTAAGAAATCAGTGTTATTACAGATCAGAAATTATTTATCACAGAAATCTATTATTTATATCACGTGTGTCATAGGAAATCTTTGACATCTGCATCCAGTTATGTGAAATACCTTCCATCTGACCTCTAAAGACCTGTGTGTAATGTATCTCTTAGAAACAAGACAACCAAACAGTGATGTGCATGTGCTGATTAATTGTGGCAGGCATTAGGGCTGGGAAATATAGCTAAAAATTATTTTTTTTCCCTCAGTATTTTGAGGTTTTTGACAATATTCATTATACAGTATATCACAGTAGTTATTTATTTGCTTAAAAAAAAATTAAGTAGATCTAATTTAGCATAATGAAAATGTTTTTCAGACTGTTGAAACACTAAATGAACAAGAATTTTTTTAAAACTATTTATATGCTCCAATATACCAACACATTTTAATTAATATGAAATGAATTGCTTAATCAGAGCTTAGAGTCATCCATTGACTCAGAAACGGAGAGTTTGAACTGAATCACAGAAATGAATCAAACTTAGAAAATCATTTTTGCACATGTTTAAAATTAGATGAAAATCAACACAAGGCACAAGCAGTCCAGACTATTATGACTTAGTGTTAGTCTAAAAATAAAAATTTTGTCATTTATAGTTTTATAAGAGGAGCAAATATTTTTTAGGCTTTTATTCACATATAAACACCGATCAACGCAAATACATAAAGCACATCAAGTATGGTAAACAGCAGATCAACTGTACTAAACTGCATTAAATCTGTTCATCATATAAAGCAATCATGTCTTGTCGGAAGACTTGGATTAAACTGCTTGATTCATATAGATCTCTTTTATGATGTCTTCATGAACTTTCTGAACTGTCAAAGTTTTGCTGGAATGGACTTTCAATGGAAGTACAGAAATCTCTCAGGTTTGATTAAAAACTTTTTTTGTGTTTCGAAGATGAATGAAAATCTTATGGGTTGTCATGAGGGTGAGTAAATGATGACAGAATTTTGATTTTTGAGTGAACTATGCTTTTGAAAACTTAATTGTCCAATTAAAATGGCAGTAAGATGTCTGCAGTGGTCAGAATGTTGCTAACTTGTATTTATATTGTAACAGTATTACAAATATTCAATATATTGCCCAGCCCTACCAGGCATACAAACACATATAAAGACACACTCAGACAGACAGAAAGACTCAGGCAGTTGTGCGCGTGGACTCACCCCTCCTCCTGCCTCCCAGACTTTAGGGTGACCATACAGATGCGCAGTGGATACTGTTGAAACTGATACCTGAGAGAGTCCAGGGGAGGAGGCGTGACCTGGCGGTGTGGCCGCTAGGTTAGGGTGGCCCTTGTTGATTTCATGTGCTGTATATGGGGGGCCAGGGGGTCTCTGTACCTGAGAAAACAAAGGGAAAACTGTGTCAACACTGAAGAGTCAGACAAAATAACCATTACTGTTTTTTAAGTCAACATGAAACAATATTAACAAACCCTCTTTGCTTTTGTAACACGAGATGTTGAATATTGTTTTATTTGGTAACGACACGAAATAAAGGGGGGACATTGGGAACTGGTTGAACTGTAAAAACCAGAATGGACCAAGAAGCTAGTTTAGAGAACTAGTTCTCCTACATTGGAGGAGGTTTTGTGACCAGGAAATGGAATATGAAGGTCAAAGTTTACCCTCAAGAACATCACAACATCTCCCAACATCTTGCTGTTGTTGTAACCTTCTGTTATCTGTATACTAGCATGTACCACAATTCACTTATTTTGATTTTAAAGGGATAGTTCACCCAAAAATGATTGTGCTATTTCACATGGACTATTTTTACGATGCCCTTACTACCCTTCTGGGCCTTGAATGTGGTAGGTCTATGCAGGGTCTGAAAGCTCTAATAAAGTATAATAAAGTAATTTCTTACTGCTAAATTCTGAAAAAACAGAGGTGTTAATTATAGGACCTAAAAATTCCACATGTAATAACCTAGAACACTGTCTAACACTTGATGACTGCTCTGTCAATTCTTCGTCATCAGTTAGGAACCTAGGTGTGCTATTTGATAGCAATCTTTCGTTAGAAAGCCACGTTTCTAGCATTTGTAAAACTGCATTTTTCCATCTCAAAAATATATCTAAATTACGACCTATTCTCTCAATGTCAAAATACAGGGGATGATTGGGGAACACAGGTGACATCAGTGGAACATAATCAAACTAAACGAGGACAGGAACATGACCAAATATAATATCCATTTCTGATGTCGCCAATAATTAGAGATGCACCGAAATTTCAGGTGCCGAAAATTAGTTCACCGCTCAGGATTCACTTTCACGTGCTGTGACGCTCTGTGTATTATCCCGCTCTATGCGTGTGTGGTCCGCTCAGTCGCTCCACTCGTATACCGTTCATGCTCATCGGAACAGCAAAGTCCACTCAAAAATTGAGCCGACAGGAAACATCGATGTAGTACAGTATTGTTTCTGTCTGCAATAGCCCTACTGTGTTATGGCGTGGTATATGGGCAACTCTGGTAACGCTGCCCTCTCATTCATTGATCTGCTAACCGCTATGTTATGCTCACGTGTTCTGATAATAATAACTTTCTAGGGCTAAACATTATTTGGATAATTGGTAAAATAAAAAAAATAAAAAAATTTAAATATCTGAACCCTACTGTTAGACCTACCTGAAAAACTAAAAAGCAATTTATTTAATTCGAAGGCCTGTCGTTATTTTTTATTTGTGCTATCATTATTAATTTCTTTATTTGTTCTTATTTTATTACTGACTGCTTACTTGTCATTTTTTATTCAATTCAAAAGTTTGAAATCAAGCTATCTCATGCTACTGCACCAAAATTACCCCACAGTAAAATAAAAAGGCTGCATTAATTAGGTCAACCGGAACCGGGAACTTTTTTCATAACACCCGATGTACTTGCTACATTGTTAGAAGAATGGCATCTACGCTAATATTAGTCTGTTTCTTTCTTATTCCGAGGTCACCGTAGCCACCAGATCCAGTCAGTATCCAGATCAGATCAGATGGTCACTGCAGTCACCCGGATCCAGTACGTATTCAGATCAGATGGTGGATCAGCACCTAGAGAGGACCTCTACAGCCCTGAATGTCAGCGGAGATCAGGACAACTAGATGAGCCCCAGAGACAGATCCCCAGTGAAGACCTTGTCTCCTAGATGGCCACTGGGACAAGACCACAGGAACCAGTTGAGTCCTCTGCTCAATGTGATTTTGCTGCAGCTTGGAATTGAACTGCTGGTTTCGTCTGGCAAGAAGAGAACTGGCCCCCCGACTGAGCCTGGTTTCTCCCAAGGTTTTTTCTCCATTCTGTCACCGATGGAGTTTTGGTTCCTTGCCGCTGTCGCCTCTGGCTTGCTTAGTTGGGGACACTTAATTTCCAGCGATATCGTCGACTTGATTGCACAGATACTATTTAAACTGAACTGAGCTGAATGAAGACACCACTGAATTCAATGATGAACTGTCTTTAACTCAAAAATGAGTGTTTACTATTGTCATGCTGCATTATTGACACACTATTTTCCTAATTAATGCTGTTCAGTTGCTTTGACACAATCTGTATTGTTAAAAGCGCTATATAAATAAAGGTGACTTGACTTGACAATATATTCAATTAGAAAACAGTTTTAAAGTTGCAATAATATTTCACAATATTACAGTTTTTACTGTATTTTTGATCCAGTAAATGTAACCTTGGTGAATTCAAGGTACTTCTTTTAAAAACAATATTTCGAACTTTTGACTGGTAGTAACAAATTAGTTTCAAGATTTTATGTTCCACAAAAAAATAACAGCATGAAGGTTTGGAACAATTTGGGTGAACTGTTCCTTTAATGTAAACCGAAACCCCAGTGCTATATGGGAACAGAAGCGTCTTATATCCCCCTAAAACCTGTCTTAAGTCCCTCTCCTACGCAGTAATAATAAGATCAGGTGAATTGTTGAGTAAGCGCGTGAATAACTTGTGCCAGTGGAATTTCCCATTGTAAGAGAGCATGACGCCACAAGCGTGCAATGAATCACTGCTCTACAGTAATGCTCCGGCGTCTCTTCTGAAGGAAGACCTTGTCTCCTAGACTGCCACCGGGACAAGACCACAGGAACCAGATGATTCCTCTGCACAATGTGACTTTGCTAGCCTGAAATTGAACTGCTGGTTTTGTCTGGTCAGAGGAGAACTGGCCCCCCGACTGAGCCTGGTTTCTCCCAAGGTTTTTTTTCTCCATTCTGTCACCGATGGAGTTTTGTTTCCTTGCCGCTGTCGCCTCTGGCTTGCTTAGTTGGGGACACTTCATTTCCAGCGATATTGTTGACTTGATTGCAAGTGATTGCAAAGATACTATTTAAACTGTACTAAGCTGGATGATGACATCACTGAATTCAATGATGAACTGCCTTTAACTGAAAATTGAGTGTTTACTATTGTCATTTTGCATTAATGACACACTATTTTCCTAGTTAATGCTGTACAGTTGCTTTGACACAATCTGTATTGTTAAAAGCGCTATATAAATAAAGGTGACTTGACTTATGTTTGTAGAGTAATTTACAACAGCTTCGAACCAATCAGAATCAAGGACCGGAACTATCCGTTTTATAAATGTCATTAACATAATAAATGTCTATATTAACACTTGTTGTCAATTAAATCTGTCCTTGCTAAATAAAAGTATTAATTTTTAAAAAATCTTACAGATCTCAAACTTTTCAACAGTATTGTATATTCCTGCAACAGCTATTAGTTAACATTATTTTCCCCATCCACAGCCTTGATATCATCAAACAAATAAGGAAATCATCAGGCAGTTTCACCTTGTTTCAGATTATATTATATTTTGATGAAAGACAAAAACTGATGAATCATGCTCAGAAATACCAGAAACATGTATTAAGAAAGTAAATCCTTTCAAATACATTGAACTGCCATAGTTTGAGGCAGCTCACCTCATAGTCGAATTAACTGTGAACTAAGCCTAAACAGTGTTCAACAATAGAAAGTAGGCTTTATTCCTGTGTACTCTATACTACATCTTTGAGGGCCAGTTTCTATTACAACAAGCAAGCTCTGTTTACATGTAGATAGCAATCAGCCACCGCATGAAACTCTCCTGTGAATACTCATTACAGCAGCAGCAACGGCGGTTACGGTCCGTTATCGTCGCTTACACAGGCATATGAGAGAGTGCAGTGTCATTGTCGGTTCTCCCTGGATTTTCAAAGTTGCTGTTGTAATTATAAATTGTAAATGCGGGAACTGATAATGAGATTAACTTGGTGGTTGCACGGTGAGAGACTGCAGCCCGAGCTACTCCATAACTCATTAAAGAAAACATGAAACCTGCAGTCCTGTCGTCTTCCTCAAAGATCAAAGGCTTCAAACAGAAAGCGGCCAGTTTTTACCTACTGTGAGGGCTAAAGAACAGCCATCTGCAAGCCAGACATGTTCATATGGGAGCTTGCAGAAAAATAAACATCTCCACCTCAGTCCTACGGCTTATGTATTCAGTGACAATCAGTCAGTCTGAACTAAACACCTGAAATTTCACATGACTGGCTTGCTGGCTTTTCCAGGCGACATCAGCAGGTGGAGAATGACCCACTTATTTGCAGAGATTATGCAGCTTACCCAGCAGCCTGGGCTTTTCCAGGGTGGGGTGCTGCTGTGCTGAGAAGGGGCGGGTGAGATCACACACACAGCCCAATGGCTCCCAGAATGAGGGGCTTTCTGACCCAACACAGGAAGCAGGAACAGGAGAAAGACCAGCTCAGCAGAAAAAAAAGCACCCCACCCATCCACTTCCCTCAATATGGTACTGTTCAAACATCATCAGTCCTGCTCGCTCAACCTCATGTCAGTCCAGCAATTTTCTTATTAATGGGTAATATTTGCCTTCTGGGGCAACAATATAAAACACCTAGCTTGCCCTCTATCTCTGTCAAATATTTTAAAGTCATTTGACACTAGATTGGCCTAGAACAGAATATTAAGAAATATATTAAAATTTACATAACTGAGAAAAATGTCAGATAACTGCAATTTGGCCAATTTTTGTAAATCCATGCCTGACTTTTTGTGGTATTTTTTTACAATAAATCTGGAAGATGCTACATCATGCGACAGGGTTGATTTAACTTTCATTTTTCAGCATTTGAAACACATGGACATCTAAAAGATATAAAGTCATGTTTATATGTAAAAAATAGTATACTTTTTATTATTAGGTTTTTATTATAGATATTTTTTATCATGAGTGTTCTCAAAATTCATTAAATTATTTAATTATGATTGACTTCCAGTGGCGGAATATACAGTACCATTAAAATATTAGAGTTCAGCAAATTTTTGTTAAAGAAAAAATTTATATTCAACGAGGATGCATCACCTTGTAAAAGTGAATTATGATTCACTGGAATCATTGGATTCCAGAAATCTTAATTAGTAAGAAAGCAATTTTAGCCAAATTTGTGGAAGTAAACCAAATTTCTGGAAGTTGATGATGCATAATTTATGTAATGATTGTCAATCATCATTTTCAAAATGAGTGGAAACATTTACTAGCTTCTCGAAACTCTACTCTGCATGTTACATTTTGACAATAAAACCAAAAAGAAAAAAAAAAACAGCTGAAAGAGAGAAATTAATAACACATTCCATTTTTGGAGCTTTCCTGAATCAGCTTCCACCAGTACACATGGTGGTCCTCATGTTGATGACTCAAATGCACTGCGGTTAGGAGTCAAATATTTTAATGTTACATTTGCGGGGAGAGAGGAGTGGTCTGATCCCAAGTTAGAGTTAAAGCAACCATATGTACGAGAATGGTTTTATTTCTATAACATACTTTAAAGAACCAGTTATATCCTTTAAAATGATTGCAGCAAAAGGGGCAGGCTCAGATCATCTCAGGGTAAAGCTGCCTGATATCAAGTTCGTGTCTAGATGTGAAAGTCAGCGAAGAAGGTAAATTAAGCATTCAACTCACACTGTAGACAGCAGTGATGGGCTGTGTGGAGTAGATTCGCTCTTCCAGGGGCCCTCTTGGGATCCTAGAGGGGATATTAAGGAAAACTCTGGGGCAGAAAGTACTTAAGGCCAAACACAGCAACAAGGTGGGAAAACACACATGATGCATGAAGGAAACTGTTCAAGCGCAGTGATATCAGAAAGAAAAGCTAACAGAATCAAGCAGATCACATTTATCCACATGCAAATTAGCTTGTTTTAAAAACGTGATTTCTGAAAGAAAAAAAAATCACGTTATTTATTGCGCATTCCAAGTAGCCTAATATCAATCAAACTGCAGTTGGGTTGTTTTGATTAAGTAATAATAACTTAAACAAATACAGGTGGCGAATTGCGGGGGGTATGGGGGGCAGGGCTCGCAAAATTTCAAAATCCCTGGTAGCCCTTTGGGCAGATACTCTTCAGATTTTGGTAGCCCGAAAATTAATTTAACTAACCAACATAA
>NW_015628351.1:2686082-2695561 GCF_001515625.1 Sinocyclocheilus rhinocerous
TGTGGGGTTGGACAATGTCTATGGTAACATACAGTAGTGAGCCATAAAATTACATGATTTACAGTTCAGATACAGGTTTTCAAAAAACAAAAATCTTATACAACAGCATTTCAGCCTTTAGACCATTTTTATGAAAAGGGATAAGTCAAGTATATAAATTATGTTAATTTAAAACGTATAAATATTACTGTCTTAATTGTTTAGATTTTTAGAAGGCACATTAACTTGGGGGGGGTATGGGCGGCGATAGACGATGGCCCAACCCTAATATATATAGTGGTGGGCCGCCTGGACCAAAAATGCCAGGGCCGATTTTTTGTGCCAGTCCAGCCCTGATCACAGGTTCATCAAGTTCGTCGAAATTGCTGATTTACTAATTAAAATATGCTTCAATATGCTAAATATATCATTTTTATTAGCACGCAATATCATTTTTACTATGATTTTATATGTTTATGATTTAAACAACTTTTGATTTTTAAATTAGTAAAATTTACACATTCCTGTTGCTCAAACAGTGGATCATGGTACTAGCAACACCAAGGTCATGTTAAAACTTGTTTTAGGTTTGATACCTAAAGAAAGCATGAACTAACAAAATATGTACTCTGTTAAACAACAATACTCAGTACATCACAGAAATACAAATATTTAGGTTTGCAAGGCTTAAAAAACACCTACACGATCAGCAAACATAATGGCAATGCAGTTCTGGGCCCAATCTATCCATCACACTTGCCCTGTCAAGCCCTTCTCTCCTTTCCATGTGTCTTTAAAAAGATGTGAACATTCTGAAAGAACCTTGTATTACTCATGTTGCAGTGTTATTTTTCTGTTCCTATATAAGCTAGCATGAGGTCCGACACAGACAGGGGCTGAGTGGCACAAACTGGAATTCACATTTTTGTCAAGATATGCTGGCTCCCATCAGCCAGAAACACCAGAAAAAAGATGCAAACTTTACAAAACAACTGTCCTCAAAACTCCTACATGTATCAAACACACTTCACATCACTGAACAAACAGTGTCTTTTGAATAATAGAGCCATACTGTGCGATTCCTCAAAGAAAACAGGTTCTCGCACAAGTGAAAATCATCATCCGTTGCAATAAGGTTGTCATACACAAGAAGCTGATTGTGTATTAACATGCCGCTGGAGTACAGAGGATGGAGATGTGTCTTCCATCTCCAGTCCAGCAGCAGAGCTCAGTTCTGTCTGTATAACCAGGCTATTGTTAAGAGGGCGGGGAAACCCTTCCTCCTCCACTGCACCACATGCACATTCACACAGTGAGAGTTCAAACAGATATAATGTACAGTTTACTGTAACCATGGTAAAACAACAGCTGTTAGTTACTCATTTTAACTTTCCTTTGGCGCCCTGCCATGAAACTTTCACAATAAGCTCAAGCTCCAAAACCACGTCACCCTTTCATAGCCACAGTTTCAACTGGTTTGTAGGTTGCAGATTTATTTTTAGTTCTAGAGTCTCATTTACTAAGATATACATTTGCAATGACACAGCAGTCACAGTGTCTTGTTTTCTCTGTTTCAAAATTATCCTCAATTGCTTTAAACACTCTAAAAGTTTCTTCTGCTATGAAGTGAATCATGGTATAAATACACCTCCTGCTTAAATCAGAGTGTTATATGAAGAACAATAAATCCAAATATAAACCGACATGTTGCTATAAGGTTGATATCTTATAGCAGATCATTCTCAGCTAGGAAATGTTTGCAAGTAGATTTCCTGTCAATAAACAAGTACATGAAACCAGTCCATTGGGGATAAATTTTTTTTACATAGTCAAAAAAGGAAACAGAAAGCATTAACCGTAAATGCGTTTGGGGAATCTTCCACAATTATTTAAAAGCCATCATTGTCTCTGACTGTATTATTATGCATTGTTAGCACTATTTTCCCATGTACACACACAGTCTAATTTAGTCTTTAGCCCTGTTATTTTAACTCCCCAAAACAATTTGACAGATTTAAGCGACAATCAAGATGCTGACAAAGGGACACGGACAGTTACAACAGAAGGGCGTTAAGCTTTAGAGCCATAAAGAAATATCAACAAGACATTGAGGGCAAGCAAAAGTATGGCAGTTTATCTCTGTGGGAAAACATATAACCCGAACAGTGTTTAGTCCACCCTAACTAACTGTAAGGAATAGATATAAGCGGTATATGATGTGGGCAGCATATAGCTTACCAAGATGTGAAACAATCTTAAAGGAATAGTTCATCCAAAAAATGAAAATTCTGTCAAATTGTTCCAAATCTGTAAGAGTGTCTTTCTTCTGCTGAACACAAAAGAATATGTTTTGAGTAATGTTGGTAACCAAACAGTTGATGGCAGCCATTGACTTCCATAGTAATTGAACAACTTCACAGTAAATGATGACAGAATTTTAATTTTTTTGGTGAAAATCATTTAAAGTCGTTGTTTTTTTATGCACTTATCAAGTTTAAGATTTTGGGACATTTTGCTTACATAAAATGTCTTCATTCAGACCAAAGGAAAAACAAAATAAACATTTAAGTAAACACTATACATTTTCTCCAAATTGCACTATACGCATTACATTATGGATTAAAATACAAAATATTTAAAATCTCGCACTGAACCAGAAATCTCCACTCAGTAGCATTTATTTACACTGGACTTTAGTTTTATTCTTATCTATAATCTGAAGGTTTTTATAGAGTTCATATATCAATCACCTGATTTATATAACATTAAAAACAAGAAACATTGATTTTTTTTTCTGAATTTTGTCAGTATTGATAGGATTTATTTTCTGAGTGATAAGAGATACCCCAAACATCCTGGCATTAATCCTGGCTTTAATGAAATGCCTCATCTGCATAATAACACAACATTTCAGAAAACTTGTAAAGCAAAACATGTACTGTGTCTTAACAATACACTGTAATTAATCAAAAAGGTAAGTATGGTGATATCTAATTTACCCTATTCACCTATTCAATGGCTTAAAGGGATAGTTCATCCAAAGTAAATAAATAAATACAACTCTGTCACAATTTACTAACTCTAATGAGATTTTTAGTCAGAATGACTGACTCAGTCACCATTCACTGTCAGTGTATTGAAACAGATGCAGTAAATGCTGACAGAGGCTGTCATTCTGACTAACATAACGTGTTTCGCAGTGGAAATTCATTCACTGGTTTATACCAGCATAAAGAGTGAATAAATCATGACACAAATATATAAATATTTATTTCAAGCGAAACAGAAAAGGAGAGCTAGCTTTAGCACACGGCCGGATCAGCCCAAACCGGCTGCGGGTTGACAGCTCGGCTTTTGAAAGCCACATAACTTTAAACACTGTTACTACACTAACGTACTAGCACCTCCATGTTCAAGAAACAAAACCTGACTTAAGCCACAACCAAACCAAATCAAAGCCGGTATTAGCTGGTACACAGTACAACACACTCTAGCGCTGTCAAAACCTAGTGGCCCGCCTGCCTAGACAGCAGTTTTGGGCATCATATACAGATTTAATCGAATGCCTATGATGTTTAAAAAAAGCTATCCAGGTAGGCGGCTCACTATGTTTTTAAACAACCACAGATACAGATTTGTGATGGAGCAAGATGCTTTCAGAGAAGGATACTGTGTCTGCGGCTGTTGAGGCACCGGCGTCCCCTGTGGTAGCGGCACTGTGGTCAGGGTGGCCCGCAGCTGACTCGAGAGTGACGGTCCGGTCCCAGGTCCAGCGGCGGCAGCAGCGGCTGGTTTCGGCACCGCTTTCGGCGGCAAACTCATCGCAAATAAAACAAAAAAACTAAAACAAACGCACGGCTTTACAGATATTTACAATAATAAATTAGCTAGCGGTTAAACTGTCCACGTAAGAAAAAATATTGCTGGCGAGTTACGTCAACACCGGGCCTTTTAGGAGCAGGTTGCCGGTGTCTGAGCGAATAGAAAAGCTTGAGCTAACAGGCTAGCTAGATTATTGATAGAATAGCAGGCTAAAGTTAGCCAGCTAGCGCTTATTGTGGTTTATCTTCATTGCTGAAGGTTGGGGGGCTGTTCCCCCTCCCCGGCCGGGGTTTCCGAGGATCTAGTTGGCCTCTTTTTGCCAGGGCGATCTTGACAGGCGAGCCCCCTTTTGGAAAATGAATAACACTTTGTTTACAACTGCTCTTTGACGAGAGTATCTCCACGGAGTGTGATTATTCCGTTCAACATGGCGCAGTGGCCGCCTCCAGCAGTCCTACAGGACCGACCTTTCGTTTTACGTCGGGTGTTTTCGTGACACTTCGGAGAGTGGAATTTGCAACGAGTGTATACGGAAGTACGGAATGCACTATCCGGAAATCGTAACCTACTTGGATGTCAGCACAAATGCAGTTTTTGTAATATACACGAGGAAGACTTGGGTCATTTGTTTTACAACTGTGATTTATCTTTGAAATTTTGGTCTGATGTTAGCTTTTTTCTATTTGCCCCAAGAAATGTTAATTATAAATTATCTTTAAAAGATGTTATATGTTCTTACACACACAAAAGCAAAATGTTTAAATATGTTGTAAACTTTTACATTTTGCATGGTAAATATTACATTCATAAACAAAAATTTGCGGATTGTATACCTAAATGTGAAGTATTCTTAAAAGAAATGGAGTCGTTAAAAAAGTCCTTAGTGTTAATTAATAACAAAAAGAATGACATTTTGTTAAATTTTATGGAGAAATTCTTTGAAAAATAATGTCCCCGCTATGCTTTTCAACTCATTTGTATACTAAATGTGTCTCTAGGGAAAAGGAAGAAATATCTGTTTTATTTTTTTTATTTTTTATTTTTTTTTATAATTTTAATTTAATTTATTTATTTTTTGTTCCTGTAAGTTGTATGATTGTAATAATGTGAATAGGTTGTGTTGTATTTATATGTTAAAATATTTTGTTAATCTTGTTTGAAGCAATAATAAAAAAAGAAAAGAAAAGAAAAAGAAAAAAAGAAAACAAATATTTTCTAACAACTCAGTGCCATGTTGTATCAATGAAAAATTCAAATAAGTAATTTTTATCTTTGAAATTTTGGTCTGATGTTAGCTTTTTTCTATTTGCCCCAAGAAATGTTAATTATAAATTATCTTTAAAAGATGTTATATGTTCTTACACACACAAAAGCAAAATGTTTAAATATGTTGTAAACTTTTACATTTTGCATGGTAAATATTACATTCATAAACAAAAATTTGCGGATTGTATACCTAAATGTGAAGTATTCTTAAAAGAAATGGAGTTGTTAAAAAGTCTTTAGTGTTAATTAATAACAAAAAGAATGAAATTTTGTTAAATTTTATGGAGAAATTCTTTGAAAAATAATGTCCCCGCTATGCTTTTCAACTCATTTGTATACTAAATGTGTCTCTAGGGAAAAGGAAGAAATATCTGTTTTATTTTTTTTATTTTTTATTTTTTTTTATAATTTTAATTTAATTTATTTATTTTTTGTTCCTGTAAGTTGTATGATTGTAATAATGTGAATAGGTTGTGTTGTATTTATATGTTAAAATCTTTTGTTAATCTGTTTGAAGCAATAAAAAAAAATAAAAAATACTTGGATGTCAGCCAAGGATATACTAATAAACGCTGTAACAGCCAAAAAGAATGGCTTTAGATTTTTTTTTTTAATTGCGGTTTAAATGGAATCGCTGTATGTGTACATATAAAATATGCAAACCTTTTCGTGTTTATGGTTCGGCCCCTATTTGTGGTGTTACAGGGACATCTTGCGTCCACAGCTGGACACGCAGTTCAGAGACTGACATATAGCCTAGTCTCTATATATACAGTATAATTTTCATAATGTAGTAATAATTTATAAATTAATAATGCTCTCTTGTAACCAAGCACATACTTTCAACACATTTTTATCCATAAAAGGAATAGCCTGATTGACTCCATAGAGAAAGTGAGCTCAATCTCAATCAATTGGTAGCCTATTTATTAGTATAAATGTATTAATGTTAAAGCCATTCTTTACTTTTGTCAAATCTTACATGGTACATGCAATTGCTGGAGGATTCCAGAATCAAGATGTAAAACATTCACTTGAATATCCTAAAAGATGAACGCCTTAAGCATGAAGAGGATGACTGGTAAAAAAAAAATTGTTCTTAGTCTAAAGTGTTTGTGTTTTTTCTTTTCTCCCTGATTTGGAAGATATCATAAATTGTAAGATGATTAACTGTGTTATACACTTTTATTGTGCTGGATAACAGAAAGGTACAGTACAATATTCCAGGTCACTTATTTTTCGGTTGCTCAGTTTATGGTTGTGAACTGTCCTCTAACATATTGATTTGTGAAGATTTGTAGGTCAACAGTTATGTACAGCTTGATTTTCCCAGTTGTCAGTATCCTCAAGACTTGATTCCCAAGAAACAACAGGGCAATGACAGCGGATTACAGCTAGTGTTTATCTCAGCAAGACCATGTTAGCTCAAATGTTCAGGCCTTTGATGGACTTTGTGTGCACAAATAAATGTATTTTTAATTGGTAAGTCACAATTCATTTCTTAAGTATATCTTGTTTTTCTACATTGTACATTGCAACAATTATTCTATATTCTAATATGTTTTGCTAATTTTCCCATGAAGTTAAGAAACATTATGAAATGTTTAAAATGCACAGTTTTAAAAAGTTTGGTTATTATTATGTTAACATCTCAAATTTTGGAGAATATATATAATATAGATATTTAAGTATATGTATTTTATTTGTTTAGGTTAGTACATAGGCTATACAATACTGTGTAAAATATATTGATTTAGAAAAACAACATTTACATTATCGATAAAAATCAAGATGCTAAAATGAGGCCTGTTCACACCAAGAATGATAACTATAAAGAAAAATATAACAGTAACTGTATTAGCATCCACATCAACTCACCATAACATTGCATTAATCACATGCTGCAGTTTTGTTATCTGAACCTTTAAATGCTATAGAGTCAGGTGGATTCTGATTGTTTGTGAACGTTTTTAGTGTTCATCAGCTGGGAAAAATAGTTCTGAAAGTGATTCCAATGATATTGTTTCTGTGTCAATATCATTTTATTTGTGTTATGGATTTTCCTTTTCTCATACAATTAAATTGCTTAAAACCGTATAGTTATCATTATAGTTATCATCCTTGATGTGAATGGGCCTTTACACTGGTTTGCATTTAAAGACAAATAAAATGTTTAGAAAAAAAGACATTAGTATTAGAGCTGAAATATGCTTTTAACTACCTCTAGCTGAACTCAGCAATGTGCTGATCAAGGTTACACAAAATTGGGTACTTTGGAAACTGATGCACAGGTGCAAATCCTTAGGGAAGGCACACACTTTACTTTTAATTAAGACACGCAGTTCAAGCTTCTTAGAAACACACATAAATGGACGGTTGTCAATTGTGTATAGATATTCCTCTGAAGAAAGGGAAAACAACAGCAGGAGATACTATTACCATTTTCAAAATGGTCAAAATAAAAAATAAAAAAAAGTATTCTAAATATACATTCAGCATCTTGAGACAAAAGTTTATTAAAATGTACACAATCATAGGTTGAAGTTCCTCAGAATTTGACACTTTCATCCTAAAGAGCACCTTTTAGCTTATTAACTCAAAAGCATGATCAAATGATTTCTTCAACCACTGAAAATTGGTTTGCGATGTATCCGTGTGACTTTATAAGTGTTTAACCCTGGGACATCAAAACCTGGTGAGAGCCCCTTTTTGTTAAAGATGTAAAAGTTAAAAAGCTGCCCATCCTGAGATTCAAGAGACACCGAAGCAGCGTTAACTTTGAGCTGACATGGGTACTCCTTCTCAAACACTACCCTGAACACCCTATCCTGCAGATAACTGAGTTTCAAAATTCTGTACTTCATAGGAACCATTGTGTCTACTTGAGGTCCAAACTGCTCCAGAGACAGCACTCCATCTGCGTCTGCATTGATCTCATAGAACGTTATGTTGCTATAAGTAAAGTAACCTATGTAGGGAACAGGGTCCGGAGTAGGAATGAGAACACGAGGTGCATCTCTGAAGGCACTTTCCATGGCAGGGATGAGTGAACTGTAGGCTTTAGCCACCAGATCCTCATCTTCAGGTTTGGTTCCAGCCATTAGGGTGACCAACCCCAGCTTCAAGCGAGGAACGAGGGAGACTGAGGCCGAATAACCATCCAGATCTCCATCTTTGCGGATTATGTCATAGCCCAACTGTTCATTGACCTCCCATGGTGTGCCAGTTTGTTCAGCAAAGTAGTTATTTTCACAGCGAAACAGAGGAGTTAACATGGTTTTGAGGGTGTCAGGTTGGAGAACCGGGTGGTAGTATGCGCCCAGGAGCATCATCACCAGTTTGGCCATGTCTGCAGGTGTGGAGTACATTTGCCCTGATGGTCTATACCAGCCAAGGTCATAGAGGGGTGCGGGATGCCCACTTGAGTAAACACCAATCGCCATTCGTTTCTCTATTTGAGAGGTGATTTCGAATCCAGTGTCCTCCATTCCCAGCGGCTGCAGGATATTTTCAGACACCCATTGCTGATAATCCATCCCCGCTACCTTCTCCGCCATCACGTGGGCCAGCAGGGAGAAGGCCAGGTTGCTGTAGTGGCATCTGAGGACAGCAGAGGACTAGAATTACTTCCTCTAGGGAGAATCCACAAGTGCATTCATTGCATCTGCCGTCATTAATTATTTACACCTCCTCTCATTCATTAAACATCCTCTAAATACAAGTTTGAAGAGGGAAATATACTATCTTTGTACTAGCTTACTTTGTTCCAGGGTCAGCCACGAGAACATCATCTTGTAATAAATCCACAGCAGCCTGGGTGTTGCCCTTCCACTGTAAAGTAGTTGCCCAGAGCCGCCTGGGTAAACCTATAATCAATGATGAATCCAAAATATACAGTTTAAAAAAATGTTCCCCCATTTATTTTATATGGCGTTACCTTATCAGCCTTATCAAAAATTCATCATCAAAGATATTTTAATATTCTGAAGTTTGCAATTTAAAAATAAAATTATTGGGGATGCACCAATATTAATTTTCATGTTATGGCTATGGCAGATATTAAAAATACATACTATTTTGACTCAATTAAATAAAAAATGAAAACTATAAAACTATAAATCAGTCGTTTTGAATGCTACACCATTACAATAATGTGCATTATAAAAAAAAGAGATATATTTGATAAAGTTTTTTTAACAGTGTCATTAAAATCTTAATGTTTTTAAAGATTAACTTCTAAATGAACAGCAAAAGATATGCCCAGCATTGAATAATACAAACAAATATAAAGTAGTATATATATATATGTGTGTGTGTGTGTGTGTGTGTGTGTCTGTGTGAAATATAAAATCACAAATGGGAAATATAGATATAAAAGTATGATTATCTTTTATTTCTTCTTTTTTTTTTTT
>NW_015628351.1:2695637-2702189 GCF_001515625.1 Sinocyclocheilus rhinocerous
TTATTTCTTCTTTTTTTTTTTTTTTTTTTTACTCCAAGGCAGATGGTTTTTCATTACAAACTGGTTTGTAATTGAAGGAAACTATTCCATTGTAAATTTCCTGTCTTAAACTTAAAATTGCTATTTCTGAATGCAATTAAGTGTACCAGTATAATCAGCACCACTATTTCTGGCACATTATATAAACATCAGCTTGGGGTAAGCTGAGTACAGTATGTTAGGCCATTCCTTCAGGTCTAATCATACACTAGAGGCAAACCCACTTAGTCATGTTAGGCAACTGATTAGGCTGATTAGGGTAGCCGTGGAAATTCTTAGTCTAAAAACAGTTGATCTAATTACAGGTTTCACCTTCTTTATTTTTACAGCACTAATTGTATAGATGCTAATCATCATCTATTACTGATCTAAACACCACCTTGAGGTCAGTTACAGATATTGTAGTCCTCACCTGACAGCTGACTGGCCATCCTTCTCAGGGTAACTGAGGAGATGTGGACTTGAGCCTCTCTACTGCTCATGCCGTCAGAGGTGGACTTGAGGTCATGATCCCTTCTTTTCCCTAGAGGGTTTTTTATAGTGAAGTTCTTAACATACTTCCCCAGGGGGTCATCCAAGGAACCCACTTTTCCATCCTCCCAAAGTTTGTACAGCATCAAGGTGGGGAAGATTTTAGACAGACTTGCAATTCTTTGGTGGTATAACCATAACAAACAACAAAGAAGCACATTACAAAAAGAGCCATAACTATAAATGTATAATGCTAAATATTTATAATGTAAATATGTATATCTATATTTGAATTTCAAATCAACAAGTTGCGCAACTCAAATACATTAGCTAACAAAAATCTGTTCTAAGAAAATTTTTCTAAAATTTCCATTAAGTTTTGAAAACATTTTTGTATTTATGCATGTAAACTTCTTTTTTCTAACATTATGTGAACATTAGAGAAAACATTAAAGGCAGGGTATGTGATTTTTCAAATTTTTGGTTGCGCAGGAGCAAAAGTTTCCCCAAGCATCAGTTACACCAACAAAATATAAGTAACAAAAACTGTTGTTTAAATATCTTTAACGCTAATCGAGAACATTCGTACCGGCAACGTTCTGGCAAGGCTATCTCAAAGTTATGAACAAACTTTTTTCAAGTAATGTTAATAGAGCGTTCGTTGTAAGTTATTCGGTCATTAATAATAACATTCTCAAAACTTTAGCAAACATTATTTAAATGAAATTTTTTTTATTTACATGAAATAATTTTATGAAATATTTTGGTTAAACGTTAAAAAGTAACTTTTCCACACTGTTTGCAAAATGATAACATGGAATTAATGTTACCTTAAAGGCAGAGTAAGTGATTTCGAGCTATCAAAATAGGGGCAAGACCCTTTTGGGGTAAGGGCGTGTTTGTTTTGGTGATTTCAAATATCAACATTGGCTACCAGAAATCACTTACTCTGCCTTTAAGGTAACATTAATTCCATGTTATCATTTTGCAAACAGTGTGGAAAAGTTACTTTTTAACGTTTAACCAAAATATTTCATAAAATTATTTCATGTAAATAAAAAAAATTTCATTTAAATAATGTTTGCTAAAGTTTTGAGAATGTTATTATTAATGACCGAATAACTTACAACGAACGCTCTATTAACATTACTTGAAAAAAGTTTGTTCATAACTTTGAGATAGCCTTGCCAGAACGTTGCCGGTACGAATGTTCTCGATTAGCGTTAAAGATATTTAAACAACAGTTTTTGTTACTTATATTTTGTTGGTGTAACTGATGCTTGGGGAAACTTTTGCTCCTGCGCAACCAAAAATTTGAAAAATCACATACCCTGCCTTTAATGTTTTCTCTAATGTTCACATAATGTTAGAAAAAAGAAGTTTACATGCATAAATACAAAAATGTTTTCAAAACTTAATGGAAATTTTAGAAAAATTTTCTTAGAACAGATTTTTGTTAGCTAATGTATTTGACTGCTTAGATTCCTATTGAAATTAAAATTTACGGAATAACTGTATAAACGTGACCTTACTATTAAATGTGTACTCTAACTTTTGTAGTTACTTAAACATTTTATGTTTGTGTACCAGGGTTGCCAGGTCTGTGTAACAAAACCAGCTCAATTGCAACAGTATAAAAGCAGCACAAGTCTGCAGGAAAACTGTGGACTTGGCAACACTGATATAAACTGAGCATATACTGTATAGCCTATGTAAAAAGAATACATAGTTGAATTATGCCCTGTTATTTAAACTTTAATTAATCGTGAAACACCCCTAAGCCAGAGAAGGTGGAGCATAATCATCAAATCATAACAAAGCCATTATAACCCACCTGTAAATTGTGTTCTCATTTATTGGGGGAGATGTGGGGTCACTTCCATTCCTTCTGCCAAAGTTACCATTCCACAATACAGAATCATTAAATATTACAATGGCAGAGATGGCTGGCAGTTTTGTGGCATCAATGCTGGTCCTCAAAAATGCATCCACCTGGAGTAAATCATATTTGTAATAGTTTTCAAACTTATTTATCAGCATCAGACAATTTTAGTCAGGAATCCAGACCAAAAGAACTTGTAAATGACTTGGCGGTCTGACCTTGTCCAAAGCTTCCATGAGGACAGGTATCGGGTGCTCCAATGGCACAGGCTCAGGGAAACGTGGGCACATCTTCTCCTCTTTCACTTCTTTTGCATAACTTTTATCCACTGCAAAGTAAAAAGATTATATGTATGCTATGACAAATAAGTAAACATATGATACTGTCAGTGTGACTCACATTCATTTGTAAACACAACAATTATGAACTATTTTGTGTTAAAGGCAGCACAAAACATTGGGGCTGAACATAAAATAGCATGCTAATGCCTGAATCACTCATATGTCATTTATCATTATATAATATAGTGCATTTGACATGAAATGGAGCATGGTGTTCAGTCCATAATCATGTATTTTACACAAAGTTGTTTTTCCCTTCCCCCCAGTGATAATCAGGCTTTACAGCATGCAGTAATCTACAAGCCACTATGTCGAGCTCTGGGTAATCCATAGACAACTCCTGCAAACCATTAATTAAGCACAAGGAGATCGAAAAGCAAAATAATGTAAGGATGTTCCCTGTAGCTATTAATGCTGTCAGGCATTTCTAACCATTAAGTAAACAAAAAAAAAAGAATAAGAACAAGATTTTTTATTTTTGTGAGAAAAATGCCTCCTTTTTTCAAAATAAGCATTCGCCATTCATTCATTGAGGTTTGATGGCCTTTTCCCCAATCTTTCTATTGTACAGTAGCACTTTTAATTTGGATTTTAATTTACCTGGTTTTGCTTTGGGAAGTCTGTACTGCCAAATGAAACAGCCCGTCATTACAAAGGAGAGAAGCAGAAAGAGGACCATTCCTAATTTTGTCCATTTCACTTTCATCTTTGCAGTCTGGTGGTCTCCTTCTCTGACAGGCTTAATGAGAAAGAACGGTTTCACAGACACAAACTTCGGAATTTTTTATATATAGGCTAGTTGCATCACATATTTTGCACATATATACTGTATATTTAATCTTTAACAAGAATCATAAAAAATAAGTTCCACTGATTTCTGTAATATTTTTATAAGCATGATAAAAAGAATAAACAGCATTGTGTACTGCTCATGATATTATTTCCACTGTATTTTATACTGTAAGGTATAATATTCTCAGGATAAATGATAAGATGTCTTACCACAGGGTTTACTCCTTTAAGACAAATTCAGAGTTCCGTATGATCCTGCCACAACTGTTAGGTCTATCCATGCAGAGGCTTGTTTAAAAAAAACATTCAAAGTGGAATTCCATTAAAGCTGATAAAACAGAGACATAACCAGAGCTTACTAGCCACTCACCAGCCATGCTTTAATCTTAACAATAACCCGAGCACTGACTTCTCAGCATCCTCTCGGCCAACTGCAGGCCTGCACGTCATAATCTGAAGATATCCTTCTTTAAAGCCTCACTCCTGATCTTTACACATCCATTCTGTTCATTCAGTTTATAGTTTTTTTGCTTAATTTTTATTTTATATTTATATATTATATATATATATATATATATATTTAGAATTTACCTCATAACTTTTCTTTGTTTAAACTTTACAAATCCCTTATATTAATTCCGTTTATATACATATATATATAACTCAAAAGTTAGAGTAATTATTGATATTAGATATTATAATATATACATATTATATATTATATCATAATATTGTAATATAAATATTTAACAAAATGGTGTTAGTCGATTATGCAGAGCACTATTTGTACAATACGCTATTTGTGTTAATAGATTAGTATAAAAGACTGTTATTTATCTTATTTTGAGAAAGTAGTTTTATATATTTCATATATTATTTCTTACAAAAACAATTGTTACATGCCAAATGTACCACATTGTGTTTCATGAAACACAGTATGATTTTAATGGCTAAACATGCAGATAATCTTGCATTTGTTCAGCAGTTGTCACAGGAGGGCAGCAAATTCTATTGTATTATTTTATATCTGTTTTGTTTTTCCCTAAATCTCCATGAGAGAGCAACCCACAACAGTCAGAATGACAATTCAAAATAAATATTTGCAAATAGTAATTAAAAAAAACTAGCATGTGCCTCTATAAAAGTAATTTAATCGCCTTGTTGACACAATATCAGATGCATTGCATCGCTTACGTGCCTGGGATCCAGTTCAATAATGAATCAGGCGTGAAGTGGATATCAGTGCCATAAAAAGAGAATTATTGACTGGTAGCCATTTGCTTGACTGAACTACTTATTTGATCTTGTCCTCCTGGTTTTGAAGCGTGGCAGAGAGCTGCTCCCCAGACCCCTGCCCCCGGGCTCCATGTCTAAACCGATGGTGAGATCAATACCATCAGCCTGTTTGCACAAGCTGTGCCTGCTTGATGGTGGTTTTATTGTGCCCACACAATCCCATATCTAATAACATAAACATATGTCAATCTGCTAATTATACCTGACAAAATCTATTGTGTGTCACCTAAATGTAGTAGCGTGAGATGGGGAAGAGTTTATCTTCCCAGACCATTATATTATTATCATTATTATGTTTAATTATTCTGTTTCTTTCTTTCACATATTCTTTGAGGCTATACCTTGATGACTTTCCCCAAAACTGAAGACTTGGGGTGCTGTCAACTGATACCGTCCTACTATTTTCAGAGCCTAATTCACAGAGGACCATGTGCATGCTCCAGATATTAAATTACTCATGAAATATTCGCTCGTCCTCCAGGCCTTGTTCATCTTAACAGAAAACTCTGCTAAGTCCCAGAAATGTCAAAGAGAGCAAATCTGAGTCACCTCTGTGAGCAAGGTCAATTTTTCCAATTTAGAGCAGCAGGATTAGAAAGCCAGACCCGTATCAGTGCGTGTTACTATTAGAAGCCATCAAAATGGCACGGTGGGGTGTCATGTTTGCTTCTACACTCACAAAAGAGAGTATTTTGTGGGTCTGTGCTCTCATGGGAGAGTTTGGAGCAAGACGCACTGACCTTCTTTAAGGGTCGCTGAGCTTCTTTGAGCTTGGTTAGTCTCAGACTTTAGTGCTGAATCATTGGTACAAACAGTAATGTGTTTGTATTGATCATGCAGATTTTTAACATTTTAATTTAATATTTAAACTAGTGCTGTCAAATGATTAATCGCGATTAATCGTATCCAAAATAAAAGTTTTTGTTTACATAATATATGTATGTGTACTGTGTATATTTATTATGTATATATAAATACACACACATGCATGTATATATTTCAGAAAAATATGTTATGTTTATATATTAAATATATTTATTTATAATATACATTATATGAATATAAATAAAGACGTAAATATGTTCAAAATATATACTGTATGTATATGTATTTATATATATTTTTTATATGTTTTTAAATTGCTAAAATGATCAAAAAAGTATCTATTATATAATATCCATTTCTGATGTCGCCAATAATTAGAGATGCGCCGAAATTTTAAAATTACCCCACTGTAAAATTAAAAAAACACAAATTTTGTGAGATAGCTAGTTATAATGGTAATTAAATAATGTTTACATATGTATAAAAGCCTACATTAAAATCTGTCATATAAATTGGTCTCTTCATTAGAAATTAGCCTACTGATTGCCACCATTGATGGACAATTCAAATATTGTGACAAAATTAATTTTGTAGGGTGCCACAAGTTTGTTAAAATTTCCAAAAGGTGCCGCGACAAAAAAAAGGTTGGGAAACACTGCACTAACATACAGCGCTGTTGTGCTATGGGCGTCCCGAGTTCAAATCCCAACTTGATGACCTTTCCTGATCCCAGCCCCCTATCTCTCTCCCACTTCACTTTCTGTCAGCTATGATCTTTCCTATCACAATAAAGGCAAAAATGACAAAAATAAATCTTAAAATAGAATATATGTGAATATGAATGTGTATTTATATTCTATATTACTATATATATATATATATATATATATTTTTTTTTTTTTTTTT
>NW_015628351.1:2702618-2704468 GCF_001515625.1 Sinocyclocheilus rhinocerous
TATAATATTTTTAAATATATAAATTTTAAATATTTAAATATATTTAAATTATTTAGAAAAATATGCTTATATATATATATATATATTTATTTTTTTTAGTTTTTATGGGAGTGTTTAATTAGTAGTAAACTGGCTCATCTCCATCCCTGTCATGTTATGACTGGACACTGGAGCCTGACAGACACATGGTCACTTTCCAAAATAACCCAGTAATCACTTACACAGATGAGTGGAAGTAAAGACAAAATACTATAGGCATGTTTCCAAGTGACAAAAAAGAAAAAGAAAAAATGAAACGAAAATGTCCATAAAGCCCAGTGAAATGTAAGTAATTCAAGTTATTAAGCCGAATGAAGCATTTTAGTCACCATTCAGGACAAAAATAAGCTATTTTTCAGTATTATGACTGTAATTATAGAGTGCAACTGTATGATGTCACTGCTCTCTTGTATATCTTAGTGAGCTTAAATGAGGACCATTTGTTCTCTTATTAAAACACACCCACATGCAGTTTAAGATTGTAGTAAAATCAATTGGTTTAACAGTGCTTCACGGTCTTGTATTAAAAACGTGATACATATATATAACAGTCAGTGATATGAGCCAGAGTAAAAAACTGTTTCATGGTTCAATTCATGACCCACAAGTCAAGACAGATTAGACCTGATTGGGTTGTTGCTGGTGCCATATGTGACCTACAGTCTGCGCTCTGCTAGCATTAGTAGACAGGAGGGTCGCCAATCTCCCTAGGCAAAGGTTTCCATGGAAACGACCCCTGGATTCTCTAGTCTGCCGTTTTGCAGTCCTCACTCATCTTGAGGCTGAATTATCCTAGATTCCTTTATGTCAGTTCCATATTCTTCTGCTCTATTTCCTCCCTCTCTCACCCACTCTCTCTTTCCCTAACTCGCCGTCTCTCTTTCCTGTGGTCTTTCCCTCTTGCTCTTGCTAAGAGCTCTGTTGTATGCCGTTTGGAATTTCACAGAAATGTGTAATCATGCTCTATTTTTAACGAGTCATTATGATTTTCCTCTTCAGTTGTGTGTTTTTAGGTACAAGCAAATGTGCAGTACTATACTGTTTTATGACTTCCGTGTCAGTGATTTACAATCTGTAGCCTATTTATTCATTTTATTCGCTCTTATGTTTTTGACCGAATGTACTAAAAGTAAAATTAAAATGTTTAATTGTAACTATGCTAACAGCTCCACTATTCAGGATCTGAAATGATATCTGAAATGCAGTGATACACTAGGTAAAGTCACCGGGAGTGCAATTATCCATGTATGAGGGCTGAAGTACTAATGGAGGATCTCACATGGGAGTCAAAGGTCACGAGCGGCGGTGTTGAGAAACGAGGCCATTTGTCTTCTTCACACCAGCCCCTTGTGTGATCTATCAGCTTTGCAATCTTCGAAAACATTAAATTGCAAGTGACTCAAGGGATTTGAGAACTATTTGATAGACGACCACATGCATTACTCTATCAGTTCACCCCCTCCAACCCCCCTGCGCCTAGACAGCACATTTTTCACCCAAACTCCAGGGGGCACTGTTGGCATAATATGAATTTATAGTGTCATTGATCAACCAAGTGAATTCAGGGCAAACTACTTGGCTTGTGTATCCATGAATAGAAGCATGCTACTAATTTCAAATTTCGAAATAAATAATTATTTCTTTAATTTAAATGCCGCAGTGCACAGTGTCTTTTGTGTGACTTTTGTGTGTGGATAACGTTATAAATATTACCAGTTGCTAACATATATAGAAAAAAATCCATTAAAATATATATTTTTTTAAATAATAAATTGAAATACGGTTTAAATCTTAGTAACAGCTTTTATATA
>NW_015628351.1:2704603-2707294 GCF_001515625.1 Sinocyclocheilus rhinocerous
AATGTAATGTAATGTATTTTCATTTAATTAATATAATATAATATAATAGTATTTAACTTAATATTAATAATTTTAAATGAATGCAAATCAATACATTTAAAATTTAATTTAGAAAATATTTCACTAATATGATATAATATAATATAATGTAAATTAATATAATATCATGTAACTTATTAATAATTCTAAATGAAAGCAAATTAATATATTTAAATTTTAATTTAGAAAAGAATAATATAATATAATATAATATAATATCTTGCAGACACTAGTGATTATTACGGTGTTGAGCATCACTCTTGTCATACAGTCATTCCCGCCCCCTCGTCTGCGTTTCATTGGTTTCGTCCAAACTTGCTTCAGTTCTTCCAGTCCGATGGGGTTTATTCAAGTGCTTGTGATCATAGTGTGTTCACAGATGGCCTGCCGGACAAGTTTTCAATGAATATTCTAGGTCTTTACAGTCAGATGCCCAAATTCACGGCAATTATGGATATAATTCGTTTGTTATGGATAATACGGATTGTGTGGGCTGTTGAAGGTAAGAGCATGTGTCTGTGTCAAGCGTGCGTTCTTTGAAATGTCTGTTACTTTTTACGCTACATGATGCTGATGATATTGATTCAATTAAGATGATACTTTTTTTTAATAAAGTCGCCGATACTAGTGTTTTACAGTCATGTCATATTATCTCAAGTTAAAGGCTTTCGTTTCCATTTAAGTGCACCGAAAACAGGTGCACTGCAACTGTCTGTGGGTATAAATGAGTTAGAATGGCTTTCCTTTGGTCAACTGTTATTCTCCATTTACATCAACACAACATAAACTGTTAAATCAGAGCAAAAGTTAAAGGGATTGTTCTCCAAAAAATTTATTCTTTCATCATTTATTCACCCTCATGCTGTTCCAAACTTGCACGATTTTATTTCTGTGTAACACAAAAGAAGATGTTAGGCAGTCTATTCCATTCACTTCCATCAAAGTAAATGGTGAGTGAGGCTCATTCTGCCTTACATCTCCTTTTGTGTTTCACAGAAGAAAGAAAGTCATACAGATTTGGAACAGCACAAGGGTGTAAATGATATCTCATTATCAAGTCTCTCAGTCTCTCTCACAGAATGATCTTTAGTAACATTTGAGAACATATAGGCTTAAATCTAGTGAGCCGTCTTGTAACTAGAAAGCATTTTCTGGTATTATAAACTTATAAGAATGCAAATAGATGCTTAATATGTGCCCAGAATGCTGTCTAGCTAGGTTTTGAAAGCCAAAGAGTAGTATTGTAATTGAAAATAGATTAAAAATATGTAGTCCTTTCCATAGTAGGCTACATTTTATCTGTCAAGGCAAGCTACAGTCTTTCTGTTAGTACACATGGACTCGCAATGTAGAGGGTTGTCCTAGCTACACTCCCCCATCCCTCTTTATTAGGACCAAGACCTGCCTCTGGCATCTGTGACATTTTTCCGAGCCTTTACATAAGCACGGCAAACCTGACCAATTTCAGTCACGTCAGACAGCGCTGGCTCTGCGGCCTGTCAGCTTTGCAGAGAAACAGACGTAATAAACTGACGTAATAAACTGTCTCTGAATCAATGAATTTATGGGTGATGGGAAACTGGGAGTATGGAGAACTGGATTCCATATTCCTCTGATGAAATGACAAGATTTTGTCCACAGGCTTGAGAGGGGGTCAAAATGGTGAAATTATCAGGTATCCAAGAGGGACTTGCCATCTGCTTGACAATTTAATTATCCATCTGTCTCGCTGTCTTGTTGAGTGATCATTTTGAATAAAATGAGGTGAAATGGATTGTCCTCTTAATGTTAATTATTAGCCAGTTTGATGAGCGCGTCATATTGATTTAAATTCATGCTATTTTTGAGTGCAGAGATGAGGGTACAAAACAAATTTGGTTTGTAAACACTCAGAATCTCATTTTACAAAATGTCAAAGTGTCAGCTGTTATCAAGGAGCAATATCTCTCTAACCACCACACATACGTGGGCAGACTTTTTTAAAATGGAGAGCATAAGCAGGGTATAGTGGTCAGTGTGAAGAGTTTAAAGTAGCAATCCATCTGTTATTATGAATGTTTTTAGGACAAGGAAATAAGCAGCACACAGGACAGGATGATACTCTGTAGCTTCTCTCCAATTTCATTTTCAGTAGTCAAATAATTGAGATGTAAGATGGTATGAGTTGCATTTTTATGAAACGAGAGCTAGTCCACATTGTGATTCAAGAGACACAAAAGAAGCACCAACTTCAGATACCCGAATGTTACCCCAATTGATTGCACAGATACTATTTAAACTGAACTGAGCTGGATGATGACATCACATCACTTTACTATTGTCATTTTGCATTAATGACGCACTATTTTCCTAATGAATGCTGTACAGTTGCTTTGACACAATCTGTATTGTTAAAAGCGCTATATAAATAAAGGTGACTTGACTTAGGATTGTAATTCTATCCCTCATTAAAGCCGTTAAGTACACAGTCTTGTACCTTTGTCTTTTTGTCTGCTTTTCAAAAACTTTTTTTAGGGCTGCACGATAAATCGCATGCGATATTTAACGCGCATCTTGTCAGTAAAGCCATTCTGTAATCAGCGGTAAATCTCCATCACCTGCGGGCTTTCACATGGAGCAGCATTAACTACACAGAGCCGTTGTTCACTGACA
>NW_015628351.1:2707807-2735580 GCF_001515625.1 Sinocyclocheilus rhinocerous
CACAGAGCCGTTGTTCACCGACAAGCTGCGCAAAACATGCGCAAAATATGATCGTGGTTTTGCGCAGCTTGTCAGTGAACAACGGCTCTGTGTAGTTAATGCTGCTCCATGTGAAAGCCCGCAGGTGATGGAGATTTACCGCTGATTAAAGAACCGGCTTTACTGACAAGATGCGCGTTAAACGTCGCATGCGATTTATCGTGCAGCCCTAACTTTTTTGCTTCAAATCAAAGAGTGTACTGTTATGATTCACATCATAGCTGGTAGGCTTGTTTATGACTTATAGAGATTTAATGAAGATGTTTTTAAAATCCCTTTTGGAAAAAAGAATGTCGAAAATGTCAGGGTGATACAACTGTCCTGGTATCATAATGAAGAAAAATGCCAAATTAACTGAATGAAAACCTTAAGGGTTTGGCAAAAGTTTTAATAATGCACATTAAACGCATTAAGTTTTTTCTCTTCTTTGCCGTGGACTTTTTAATTTGACATTAGGCCAAGTAAGCCTAACACTGATAAATTGAGTCCAGTAGTTTCTTGTGCTTATCTGATGATGATTTATTTGAGCATTTGGCCTTTTCTGCATTATTGTGTTGTTGTTCATTTGATGAAGATTTATTTGAGCACATGGCATTATTGTGTTTGTGCTTATTTGATTAAGATATATTGGATCATATGGTACATTAAGCATTTCACACCAGTCAGATCTGCATGCCACCAAGCTGGAAAGATGTTCATCTTGCTACTAGTACAGAAAAAGAAAATCTTTTTATGCCAGTCCATACACAGAATGGATGTATAAGTGCAATGTAGTTCTGCCCCTGTATCTGTAGCCTGGCTCATTCACTATACTCACAGGTGTCTAATGGACTGCATGCTAAATTGATATTTTCTCTCTTGAAAACGAATCTGTATATAAATTATAGTCATTGACCTAGAAGCTTTACATTCCGATGTGAACTTAGTGAAAAGAAAAGAGAAATCCCTGAGCTAAAAAATCTCTATTCAGAGTGATTAAAAATCAGATGAAAAGTTAATTTGCTCCCATAGCCTGAAGCTGCTAATTTACTCTTATATCCACCAAGGATCTGATTTGCAAATGGATTGTTGTTGAGTGATCGTCAGTCTTCAGTCAAAACCTTCTCAACCGGAACCATTTGGAATACATTTTAACCATGTTCTGTATTTGTGGGTATTAGATTTAAGATGATAGATATTCATCTACTCGAGTAATCTTTTTAAATTGAGAGAATTTGCCTCAGGACGTGGCTTCCGTGTTCCATGTATAATTTTGATCTGTGTAAGCTTCATTATGTGTTCTTCCTTATTTTCAGGTATTGAATGTCTCGAAGCAAGCAAAAATGATTATGAATGGACATCCCAGATAATAAGCCGATATTGCATAATCATAATCCTCAATAGTAACAGACGCAGGCACAGTTAATACACAGAGGTTTTGCCGTCAGAGCAGAAGCGCTCTTATTCAGAGAGCTGACATAAAATATTGAAATTCAAAAAGCTCATGACCTACTTCTCTACTATCCTTGCTTTTCAAACTATGATTATCTGAAAACACAAGGGTACATGTTTTGGTTTAATATCATTTGATTACTCGGTAGTTAGTCTTTTTGATGATCAATGGAAAACATGTCTGCATAATCATAGTCTTGTGATGCTTCTTATAACGTCCACCTCCTCATACATTAGTCATGCAGACTGAATTTGCATTCAGTGTATTCAGTGCATTCAAGTAGATTATTTTTAAGGTAATGTATTTTCCATTAGTAATTCATGAATGTACTTTTTCTGCATCTCCATTTGGGCTAATTTCTGCACCTTTGACTTAACCAATAAATGTCTTAAGCGAATATACACTACTGTTCAAAAGGTTGGGGTCAGTAAGAATGTTTTTTTAAAGAAATTAACACTTTTATTCAGCAAGGATGCATCAAATTGAGACATTTGTAAAGTTACAAATTCGGTTCTTTTGAACTTTCTATTCATCAAAGAATCCTGAAAAAAGTGTATCAATAGTGTGAGAAAATATTACAGAGCCCAAAAAGCTCGAAACGTGATTGGGTTTGGCCTGTAAATAAAACTCGCAGTTGGCCTGTTACTGCAAAATTGCGTGGTCTGGATTGAATGAATTATAATCTGACCCTCACTGATGTAATTGACGTGAGCGATTCAATGGAAAGACTAAACGTCTACTAAAACATCTATCACAACCTCTGTGAACCTCTGAGGTTTTTATTTTTCCAGAACTGTGCGACAACAAATGGGTGTAATATTCAATGAATCAACAAGTCTCCAAAAAGAAAACATCCAGATCAAAATCACAGAAAGACAGAGACGGACTCATCTCGATTGACACAATGAATGTTTGTCACAAATAATCCCATTGTTGCAGAGATAAAAATCAATAATGCGAAATATGCTTCAATGGCCTATATATATTCCCAGTACACCCACCATTCGGCAGGTGTGGTTAATTTTGGCCTCTGAATGTGACTGGTTTGTCTGCTTTAGGGCGCTTTCTCGGCTCCTGGCCCACATTGCCATAGAGATGAGAGTTGTAAATTGGGAAAGCAGGGGATTAGTAGAGTAGGCTGCTCCACTGACCCACTGCTCATTCAGCGCCATCACATTTGGCACCTGTCTGCAAATGTTAGACAGTCACATAGCAGAGATATGCAGGAGTTTATATGCAAAACGTCCCCCTGACGTCCGCTCAGAGTTCTGACATAACAGTGAGACAAATCTCTTGTTGGACTGCAGCGAATACTTTACTGCCACTGTACCACAGACATGTTCCATCGATAGCTTTTGTAGGTCAGTAAATCCCAATTCTGTATCCAACAAATGATTTATGAGGAAAATGCTTGTTTGATTTCTTAAAGGGATAGTTCATCCCCCCCCAAAATAAATATTTTGTCATTGTTTACTTGCGTCATGTCATTCCAAATGATTTTTTCTCCTGTGTGCAACACAGAAGTCAAAAAGTCAAAATGTTTTTTCTTTGTCCATAAAATTAAAGTCACTGGTGTCAAATGTTGTTTTGTCCCCGTATAAACAATTGGAAAGTTCTTCAAAATACAGTGTTATTATTGTTTCAGTAACTGAAACTACTGAAAATATTTTTTGGTAATTAAATATAAATAATAAAATGTAAAAAGTAATTAAAATAAAAAAATAAAAATAGCAAAATAGAACAAATATTAGATTAAAATTCAGAATTGTAGCATTATCAACTAATTAAAATATAGAAGTACTAACATTTCTAAAATTAAAACTGAAATAAAAATTAATAGCAATAAGCTATATAGAAATATTAAAAAAACTAAAAGAAATCACAAAAGCACATATACACAAACAATATTAGTAAAACATAAATTTAAATAGAAACTGAAAATGTAAAGAATAAAATAAGGCTAAAATAACAGTCAGAAAATATTATTTTATATTCCACAGAAGAAACCACATGAGGTTGAGTGTATGATGACAGAGAGTTTATTTTTGGCTGAGCTGTCGCTTTAAGTTTACTGTGAAACTACAAAACCATTTCCTTCTTTCTATATGTCAGACTTGTCATCAGTTGCAGACTGGTGCTATTGTTCTTTTGAAGATGGATTGTGAATTTACACACTCAGACACATTGCGGCAGTCCCCGTGGTCTAGTGAATGTTTTAGCATCCCACTCACAGGTTGACTGACAGATCTGGAGCACAGAGGATCAATGCACTCTGTCCAGTTTTTGGATGCAGAATTCTGAGCATGTCCTCACACTAGTTCACACGTTCACAATGTGTCATAGCTGCTCACTGTTGGACATGGAAGCTATTGATCAGTTTAGAATATCTATTACAATCAGCGCTGTTTGAATCCATCATGTACTGGAGACATGCTGTTTCAGTTGCATAATCATGTTTACGGTTACATTTTTTTTTTCCTTTTTACATTACAGCAACATCACTCAAGCTATGTACATGAACTAGACGAGTTTGGTCAGATGTTCTTGCTTTAATGAGATGCCATCTGTGCAAAGATTTCACATGATCAATATCACATTTATTTGATTAGTGATCAAGCTAGAAGTGTATTCATTTCATTTTTTCTTTTATATCCAGGATAAGATTAGATTTTGAATCTCAGATTATCATACTTTTGGATCCTAATGTATGTCAGTAACATAAGCAGTATATAATATCAGTGTTGCGTGTGTTTATGTGTGCATGTGTTGGCAATATTTGATATAATGGAATATAGGGATCTTCATAGTTTGTGAGGGTTTGTGTGTCATGTATGATCAAAGCTTAATTTATTAACGCTACATTAATTTTTCAGTATGTTTCAAGGGCATTGTTTGTGCTTCTTCCATCTGAATAAAACAGACAAGAAGACCAGCATTGGAGATCAGGACAATAAAAAGCATTATGAAATGAGAATGTACTATATATCAAGGCTCTAGAATAAGAAAAAGAAAAGAAGTTTAAGAATATTTCTGCCTGTTTGAGGGGAAAAGATTGAAATGTTCTGCTGATTGTGTTAATAACGTAACCAAAATAAATCACAGTTGATTCATCTTTACAAATGGACCTCATATGTGACCCTGGACCACAAAACCAGTCTTAAGTCGCTGGGGTATATTTGTAGCAATAGCCAAAAATACATTGTATGGGTCAAAATTATCGATTTTTCTTTTATGCCAAAAAAATGAAGTTCTTAGCAATGCATATTACGAATCAAAATTGTGTATATATATATATATATATACAATTTTGATTCGTAATATGCATTGCTAAGAACTTCATTTGGACAACTTTAAAGGTGATTTTCTTAAGATATAGATTTTTTTTTTTTTGCACCCTCAGATTCCAGTTTTTCAAATAGTTTTATCTCAGCCAAATATTGTCCAATCCTAACAAACCATACATCAATGGAAGTTTTGTAATCAATTTAAAAAAATTGACCCTTTATGACTTTTTATGGTTATGGTTATGGTTTTGTGTTCCTGGGTCACATATTGCAAACAATAACCAATTATGGTTTTGTTGTATTAGAATGATGATTCATAAAATCATGATTCATGGATAAATTTAAATTCACAGCATTTACGTTAAATGTGTTTATTTAGACTTTAGTAAATACACTGATGTCTACATCTATCTCAAATATAGTCTACATTACATTCACGGTTCCTGGTTCATTTTAAATTGGAGATAAACAAAAAATGATTCTTGATTCAGTGAGAAATTTGTTTGATTCATTGGCTGAGTGAGTGATTCAAACTTCTAAATGTGCGGTCACATTTACAATTGTTCAGTGGAATTTTGACAGGCAAAATCCACTCATTTCAATAAGAATCTTCACAATCTGGAGTTTCCTGTGAGGGCAAAAGATTTTCCCACGCAGATTCTGCATCGGGTTCAAGATTGTCATGCGAATTCGCCATGTTGACCAACAGAAAGCTGTTTGGTTTGAAATGATTTCTGTGTGAACGATGCTTTATGCATCACCTCTATTGACAATGGACCTTTTTTGGCTGCGAAAATTTCACAAATGCGATTCCACGTTAGCTCGCTGAAACGGTTTTGTTCAACAGAAAGTTGCTTGGTTTGAAAGTGACTTGAAACCACATACTGACGCACACAAAGCCTTCCTGCCTAGTTTTTTAATTATTATTATTTCCACTAGGGGTGTAACGGTTCACAAAATTCACGGTTCGGTTCAATACGACACATTGGTGTCACGGTTCGGTTCGGTACGGTACGTTCGGTACGGGGGTAATTGGTTACGTCGCAATGTTGGAAATATTTCTGTTTTAAACCATGATGGCGAGCCAATTTATATCACACACAAGCAATGTGCAAACTTTGCGTTAGAGTTATGCCGGTGAACGTCTTAATCTCAGTCAATTCACAATACAGAAATTGAAAGTAAAAACGTAATGACGGAGCTTTCGGCATCTGATGCCGCATATTCTCTCAGAGACGACGAGAGATGAATCTACTTCAACATATGCTGATAACGGTATATAGCTAACTGTTTTAATTTATTCCCTTAATATTTCTAATATTACATAGTGGAAAAAAACTGAGAAGAAACATATTTCATGTTAAACAGGTTGTTTTTGAAAGTCGGTGCTTGAAATAAAAACTTATTATTTAATTGATTTTTATTGATGACTGCAGTGTTAATATTTTAATTGTAGCCCTATAAATCATTGTATAATAGACCTGTATTAAAATACCTTTTAAAAAACATTTTAATTGAGGAGTAAATATATAGCCTAATCTTTTGTTATCCTCGCAGCACGTCAGTTATTTGGTAATTATTGCGGGGCAAATTAATTGTAATTTTAATTTAATAGGCCTAATAAAAGTAACTTCATAATAGTAGTAATAATAATAATAGGCCTAATAAAAACAAGAATTTAACAGGTCTACATTAATTGGAAATGCCAAATATCTTAATATTGCCAACAATTGATGTTTTTGACAATATCTCTGACTATCGTCGATACAAGATCATCGTCTTTCGACGCACCCCAACAAGGGGAGGTTATCGCGGGGTCATTCGCTATTCCACTGGGCAGACCGCACGTTGCCTGTTACGTCGTTTGGGCTGCCTTGTTGAGCGCAGTGGCACTGAGAACATCATATTTCACACACTTTAAGCTGTTTTATTTTCCAAACGTAATAGGATTAGTCCAACGAATCGAATCGTTCGGTTTGTAATGCGCACCGAACCAAAAGCCTCGTACCGAACGGTTCAATACGAATATGTGTATCGTTACACCCCTAATTTCCACGTCTTTTTTAGTTGTCTTTTTTTAGTTGCAGCCTGAAGCCCTGCATATAATTAAATTCTAGATGTGTCTCATCAATCTCATATGTCCCGTAGCATGGAAAGGAGCAGTGCAGCCATAAAAAAACATTAAGTGTAGCTCATACAGTAGATTCTCAAGAGCACCATCACAAGAGCAAATTAGACTTCAAGTATTCAGCTTCTCAGCCACAAAGTGGTGTTTACAGAGCCAGTTTAGATTTGTTACCAATAGTGTTTACCAGTTTCTCCACTTAAAGTTTCACTGTTGATATTTTCTCACTCGTAGTCACATCAAGAGGGAGGATTCTATGTTTATCACGTTAGTGCATTTGACAGACAAATCAACATTCCTTAATCCTCCCTGCTTGCTATGATGTTGTGCCATTATATGGGTATTTTGAGATTTATTCATCTGCATTTAAATGCCATGCTATGATACAGATAAAATTACACATAGCATGATAACATGATGTCCCAAAGAGAGTGATTTGGTATGAGGATGATGAGGTTCTGTGGATTTGGGGTGCGTGCTTGTGTTCACCGCATCGGCAAACTGGGCGATGAAATGAATAAATAAAAAAATGTGGGACTGAAAGTTGTGCCTTGGCACGCTGACCTAAAATCCAGTGAAGACTCGCCATGTTTCCCGTGGGATTAATCCAGTGTGGCATACAGAGTGTAGCGCAGCCTGTAAGGATTATATGTACTGGACTTGGGCTCCCGCTGCCCTACTTTTCATTAAAATATAGAGAGAGAGAGGTTGCATGAATGCCTGGACAGATGGAGAGGGGGTTTGATTAAACAGTGCACCAAGTAGTGAGAAATGCTACAACTTTCTCTTTCAACGCACAGACAGTTGTAAATGTTCTGATTTTCATTATATTGTTGCATGGATGTTTTATTTGAATGCATGAGGCTGTATTAGTAATCGTGTTTTGTGCTTTTTTGTTTGACCCATGGGCTTATGAAGTCTAAGAGGATTGTTTGTTTCCTCTTGTATTTTCCTCCCGGCCTCATCATATTCTCACATTCACAGCACTAAACACAGCGATGGTGCTGTTCCTGAGAGAAATATCTTTGGTTGCCCCTGAGCTGCAGAAGCTGCTGAAATATGAATGAGACACTTAATGGCTGAGGCTGTATCGAGCCAGTGTTTACAGGGATCCCAGGATTTTGTGTCACGGGGCTTCTGGCTTTGATCTCAGGAAGTCCTCTTGCCACATGTCCCGATTCATAAATGCCACGGGGAGTCTGTGTGTCACACTGGATGTGTTTATGTTGCCTTGACTGAGGCCCTTATGCCCTGGCAGGACCCCATATGTGATCATCCCTCAAGACATGAAAAATGCTCAGTCACGTTTCTTATATACATGAAAATAAACAGCTATACACTGTACTACAGCTTTGGACAGATGGTAGTACTCTAATTTTTCTAAATATTTGGGGAAAAAAGTTTCTATCTCCATTCTGAATATTTCACGCTATTGGTTTATGGGATTTTCAGATTAAGACCATATACAAATCTAAATTTGGGAAGTTTTGTGACTTTTATTTGGAGTTTGTTCACTTTGAGGCTGTCTATAAGTGTGCTCCTTAACACTGGAAAAAAATAAAACATTTTAGTAGATATACAGATTTAAATTTTCTGGAAAAACTGACCAGAAATACTGATGAATCATCCTGCACTGCCACTGCATCAAATTTTTTTTTGTCCTTCAGGAATGAGAATGTCCCACAACCTGCCTCCAACTAGCATATAGTATGTATTTATTTCAATTTACGTGGTGGGATTTTTGAAATGGCCTTAAACAATTATTAAACAAATACCGGACACCCTTAACATCTCAGTCACAGTCCAAAATGTTCATTCATCAAGTGCCAAATCTGATTAAAAATCGCAGTCATTGGCAAGTGCCTAATGTTTACTTTTTATGAATTTGAACAAATCATGGTCGTGAAAAACCGTTATGGCTTATCAAATCACAAAGGCTGTGATGTAATTAAATATCTGATACGCTGCGAGTTGCATAGCTCAGTGTGGCGCTGTGTTCTTTTGCACACAAGCAGCTCATGATTCACTGTTTTCAGTGTCTCGGAATGGCTCAGTTCAGAGTAAATGCCGCTCAACATGAACTCCATCTGTGAGTTTGGGACGCATATAATGTGCATATGAAAACGCAACACACATCAACCATCTTTCTAAATTTGTAATGAGAATTTTTTTGTAAATCTATTAAAGGGATAGTTCACCCAAAATGAAAATTAGCTCATAATTTACTCACCCTCAAGACATCTTAGGTGTAGCTATATGACTTTCTTCTTTCAGACGAATCCAATCAGAGTTATATTTTAAAACGTCCTAGCTCGTCCAAGCTTTATAATGGCAGTGGGTGGGTGTTATTTTGTGACTACACCCACATCCTACGTCATCCGCCTGGAATGGCGTTCTCTTGTGAATGCGCGTATGTCAGTTAGCAGAAGTTATTACTGTTTATAACATTTTAAATATGGATATTTTTCTTACAAAAACGCATTGATTCGCTACAGGAGGCCTTTATTCACCCCTCCGGAGCCATGTGAAGCACTTTATTGGACTTCTTTTGGACTATTGGAAAAGACAGGATGTTTTTAAATATAACTCTGATTGTATTAGTCTGAAAAAAGACTCATAGACTCAAAAGTAAATCATAGGGTAATTTTTTTGGGGGGGAGAACTATCATTTTAAATCTTTGGGATAAAATACATAAACATTGAGAAAACTTTGCTTTTCAAGAAATTATTATTATTTTTTAATTATTTTTCCATTAATATTGGGAAATATATTGGTGGATATTGGATATTTAATTGTGTATTTTCATTTCCCTTATTTTTATGTTTAGACTAAGATAAAAAGATAAAGTTAATCTTTAAAAAACACTCATAATTAAATAACACTTAAATGTAATCTGCCCATTTTAAAATTAATAGATTTCATACTGTACATTATAATGTTAAGATGCCTAAATGCACTTAGGTTTTCATATTTATTTATTTTGACAAACTCTTTTAGAATTTTATATTGGCCGCAAGGTGAAAAAATCAGCTGCTTTGTGGTTTCAGCCAGACTTTTAATATCAATGCATTCCTAATTTGTTCATTTGTATTTTGTTTCCTTAGGCCAGCTTCAAAGCACTACAACAAATCTTTTGCACTAAAACCCTCTCTAGAGTCTCATTATGCTGATTCTGGCTGTATGCAGAAACCAGTTGTACCTGGCTAAATAATTGAAAATGTCAGATCAGAGACATGTTTCTGAACTATTTTGTACAATTTGCCATATTGAATAGAAAGGCACCCTCTGTCACCTGGGCCAATTACGCACTAGATGTGAAGGGAAGCAGATGTTAGAACATGGTGTGATCTATCACCTGTGATGGATAACACTTCCAATCTAGTAATGGCCATTTGTAACATTTGATTAACAATAAGAGTCAAAAATAGCGAGCTATTACCGCTGTGAAATGGGCAACTGTTATTCTGCATCTCGGTGTGAGTCATCCTTCATTTAACATTCAGAAAAGCTATCCATTATGCATCATAATTACTTATAAGAGACTTAAAGAACAATGACCTCACAAATGCTCAAACGTGCAGTAAAAGGCTCTTAGCGGCAGCATTTTAAACTTACAGGTTTTTGACATGCATCTCTTTTCAGATGTGTTGATGGACTCCACGACGGCAACGGCAGAGCTTGGCTGGACGATATATCCATCACTGGGGGTGAGCCTCATTGAAATAATTTAGATGATCAGACCTAGCATAAATGAATAATTCAGCGCACAAATTCAGCGTGACTCATGTGGTGCAGAAATAGAAGTTGAATGAATTCCAAATTAGATTATTTTTAATGCAATCCATGCCGTTTATCTCATTTCTGCACATTTTTACCTTAGATGTCATAATGTGTCTGTAATGGTGCGAAACCACGAACGAATGTCCCATAAATATGCAAATAGCATGAAAAACAAGTTTTTACTATTATAAGCACACGTTGCTTATTCAAATGTTATTATCTGTGCTTCGGTCCCAGTGGGAAGAGGTGAGTGGCTACGACGAGAAGATGAACACCATCCGCACCTACCAGGTGTGCAACGTCTTCAACGCCAACCAGAACAACTGGGTGCGCACCAAATACATCCAGCGGCAAGGAGCCCAACGGATCCACGTGGAGATGAAGTTCTCCGTGCGAGACTGCAGCAGCATCCCGAACGTCACCGGCTCTTGCAAGGAGACTTTTAATCTGTACTACTTCGAGTCAGACAAGGACATAGCCACCAAGGTGTATCCCGCCTGGATGGAGAACCCTTGGATCAAGGTGGATACCATTGCGGCCGATGAGAGTTTCTCCCAGGTGGACCTGGGCGGCCGTGTGATGAAGATCAACACGGAAGTACGCAGCTTCGGACCGGTGTCCCATAAAGGCTTCTGCTTGGCCTTCCAGGATTACGGAGCATGCATGTCGCTCATCGCCGTGAAGGTTTTCTATCGCAAATGCCCCCGAGTTATTCGGAATGGGGCCATCTTTGAGGAGACCTTGTCAGGTGCGGAGAGCACCTCTCTGGTGTCTGCCCGGGGCAGTTGTGTACCTAATGGAGAGGAAGTGGATGTTCCCATTAAACTGTACTGCAATGGAGATGGGGAGTGGCTGGTACCTATCGGGCGCTGTGTGTGCAAGGCCGGGTATGAGTCTGTGGACAACGGGACTGTGTGTAGAGGTGAGTTTTGTTTCTTATTCAATGCTGATTACTGAGTATTTGAATACTGTGTTATTTGTTCACCCTCGTGATATTCCAAACCCACATTTCTGTTATTTTTTAGGGTTTTCCTTTTAAGATCAACAGGCTGTCAAATTCCAAAAAGGACAAAAAGCGTATGGCCCCTATGATGCATTTTGGATGTCAATAACATCAAAATTCTGATAGTTCTACCATAGGCGTCCTATTTGAGAGCTGCGGTTAAAGATCAAAAGTGTATATAAAGACAATGTATATAAAGTTTGCATTGTGTGGCTTTAGGGGCTTATTGCACAAAAATATTCTGAAAGAAGTAGTTAGGAAATGTCTTAAATTAAATTCTAATAAGTTCATAAGAATGTCATTAAAATAAAATAAAAAATTCTTGATGACAGAAAATATTGTTATAATTCTGATTAACTGGCATGATGGAAGTTCAGCACTTGGTTTTGCATTTTTAAAAATATATTATTTTCAGGAATTTTTGTTCAAACTAAAAGTGATAGTTCACCCAAAAATTCTGTCATTAATTACTCACCCTCATGTCGTTCCAAACCTGCAAGACATTGTTCAAGCGAAACAATGTCCTCACTACATTTCTGTGCCTTGACCATGGTAGTACCCTTGCTGTCTACTGAGGGTCAGAAAGCTCTCGGATTTCATGAAAAATATCTTAATTTCTGTTCTGAAGATGAACGAAGGTCTTACGGGTTTGGAAAGACATGAGGTTGAGTAATTAATGACAGAATTATTGGGTAAACTATACCTTTAATTTTTAATAAGTTTTAATAAAGATAATAATAAGGAAAAATAAAACATTCTTAAAAAATGTTATATTCCTAACTTAGTTTTAATTTATGCTAACTTATTCTTACCAGAAAATGTAAAAGTTGATTCGGTTAGTAGTTTTGTTAATCCGTCTCAGAAGATATGAAATATTGAGTCGTACAGATTTTATAGAGCTTTATAGTACATTATAGTTCCTTTTTGGATCTAGACAGCAGCACATGATCGCTATCTTTAAAAGCTATTTTTGTGTCTAATGAAGATAGTATCAAAATGAGAGTCTGAAACCACATTAAGCCGAGTAATTAATAATTGAATATCAATTTCATTTTTGGATGAACTTCTTTAAAGTCTGCCAATCTCATCCTTGTCTGGTCTGGTTTGGTTTTAATGGCACACTAAAAAGTGAAACTGTTGTTGTTACTTAGGGAGCAATTTCCAGCAGATCTGACCCTACGAAAGGACGTTCGTAGGTGTAACTGGATGTTGTCAGAATGATTTAGACGTTACCACATGAAGCACATTTTTAGGTAGCCTGACAAAACATTTTTTACAGTGCCGGATGCCAGCAATGATAAATAAATAATGAATAGCCTCAGCTTCAGCCTCAGATTTCTGTACAATGAAAAAGAGATACATTGCCAAATTAGGAAAATGCCTGCATGCAGATTTACACTCATTTTACGCAATGACAGAAAAGGGCGACTTAATGTCCTTCCTGAATGCACACACACGTATGTTACAGAGTCTTACTATTGAGAGCTGCCCTACAGGTACAAAACATTCACTGACCTTATCGTTGTGAAAGCCAGTTGAAAGACATCGGGCCATTGTGTCCTCCAGCCTGTGTCTGTCCATGTGCAGTGGTTTTCTTACAGTGTTATTTCAAACGAAATGTGCACACGCGCATGTACACAAGCACTGACCCTTAAAACTGTTTTTATAACATGAGATTTTGCCGTTATTCTTGCATTACTCGACAAGGAAGTAGCTCTCTTGTGTCTGAGAACAAGGGAGCCGTAATGAATAGAAATCCTCCAGTCAGTTGTAACGCTGCATTGATAGGTTGGAATGAATAGAGGGATTTGGGTAGAAAAAGGTGTTTTTTTTTTCGCCCTCGCTCAGCACTCGGCAGATATGATTACATTCAAGGAGAGCAGGGCGGTGATGAGGGAACGATTTTGGCACGGTTCTCCTGGGTACTGTTGACAGAATCTAAATTACTAATATCCCCCCATCTGGAGCAGCTGATGGATGGAAATCGGCAATATCCTGGGCGAGCACAAGGCAGACCGTCTCTTTTATTTCCCCTGGTGTTAATCCTCCTCGCTGCCACCACTTTAATGACACTCCTAATTGACTAATTTGGAGTGCGCAGGGGGAGCTGGGTGGACGCTTTGACGCTGCTCTCCCTGGCGAGTCCATTCAGAAATCAAGCACAACTATAATGAATCCCTCTGTGGTTGTTAACCAAGGGCTGCATGTAGACAAATGGATTTATGAGTTCCATTTTCTGTCTCTAAAGGAAATATGCAGTAGCAGTACTCATTAAAGCCAAGTAGAGACATAATGGTCTAATTGATAGCGAGCTTGACGTGTAATTCTCTTATACTGTAATGTAACCGGAACAATGGCACAGCACTGCATGCTTCAGGTCAATGCAACTTCAAAAGCCCTACGTGAGTGGTTTCATCTCAGTGGCTGTGTGTTTTTAAAGCCTTCCAGTGCTCAACAATAAGGATTTTGTCTGCTGGCTTAGTTGGACTAAGTTGCCAATATTTCAAATGGCTCCACCTCATAAAATGATAACTTTTAATTATATTTTTTAATAATTGGTTTTGTTTTGTTTTCTTAATAAAATAAATAAATAAAAACAAATGCATCTTTATTACAATAAAGTATTTTCTTTTGACTTTTGTTAGTTAAGCCATTAGTTAAAAATTGAAATAAATTTTTTTCTATTAGATAAATAATGAACATATTTTATTAAATATTTTATTATTAGTTTATTGCATTTGTTAAATTTGCAATATTTGTTTTGCAAAAAAATAAATAAATACATTTTAAATAAACTTGAAATAATCAATTTGTTGTTTGCTTTGTTTTGACTTATATCTAATGCTGGCCCCAATATATAAAATGACTCTAATGTGTTTTTATTTTATTTTATTTGTTTAAATAAAATGTGTTAATGAAGTTAACACATTTTAATTACATAAAATACATTTGTATGGAATATAATTTTTAAAAATATATTTAAATTATATATATATATTTTTTTTTTAAAGTATAATAACTTTTTTTTTTTTTTACATATTTTTAATTTTTAATATTTTATATTTTTTTATTAAATGCATTCATTTATTATTTTTATATGTGTCAAAATATATATTTATTTAAATAAAGGTTTTTTTTAACTACAAAAAGCAACAACATTCAGTAGTTTATTAGGTTTTCAAGCAGGAGTAGATAAATTATACTGACCCAAAACTCTCTCATGCTGGCCCTGGGCCATCGGTCCGTTCTTATTGTTGAGCCCTGTCAAATATTTAGCCTATTGAAACATGACTAACCATCCTTATGAAAGGAAGTACGGGAACAGCTTGTGAAATAGCATTTATATGTGTCTTGTGCCAGGAACGCCTCTCCTCTCCATAGCCAAGAGCTGAAACTCACCCACACCTCAAGTAATTATAGTGGTAGCACTAATTCAGTTAATCCAGCTGACATTCTGACCCTCTCTGTTCTTCTCTGGAGATCTTCTTCAGTCCTCTCGCCATTATTCATATGTGGTTTGTGATGGATATTATTGACTGGCTTTCTAGATTGCATTTCATAAGTAATTACATAGACCTTAAAGTACAGTCTCTGCTTGTTTTAACGTTTAATGATTATAAATGGCTAAATTCAGCCGGACGGTGTTGGCCGCAGATGAATTACCTCTACTGTATGGAGCTGGACTGTGGCCAATCCCTCAAGCCAAACCCGCCTGGGTCTCCAAACAAGATGAATGTCGGCTGATTTTGCTTATATTGTGTTATGGCCAATCAATACATTCCTCCACAGACAGCTGCAATGTGCATTTGTTTTAGTATGTTGACCTTTCAATTAGAAGTAATGGTTTTGTTATCTTGTTATCTTTTAAATATGATATTTTATTATCTAGGGAGTATGTTAGGCCTAAACCTCAGTTTTTTATTTGTTAGAGTAAGCTCAAAGCTAAAAGCTTACAGTAGGTTTTCAAGCAGGAGTAGATAAATTAATATAAATTATACTGACCCAAAACTCTCTCATGCTGGCCCTGGGCCATCGGTCCGTTCTTATTGTTGAGCCCTGTCAAATATTTAGCCTATTGAAACATGACTAACCATCCTTATGAAAGGAAGTACGGGAACAGCTTGTGAAATAGCATTTATATGTGTCTTGTGCCAGGAACGCCTCTCCTCTCCATAGCCAAGAGCTGAAACTCACCCACACCTCAAGTAATTATAGTGGTAGCACTAATTCAGTTAATCCAGCTGACATTCTGACCCTCTCTGTTCTTCTCTGGAGATCTTCTTCAGTCCTCTCGCCATTATTCATATGTGGTTTGTGATGGATATTATTGACTGGCTTTCTAGATTGCATTTCATAAGTAATTACATAGACCTTAAAGTACAGTCTCTGCTTGTTTTAACGTTTAATGATTATAAATGGCTAAATTCAGCCGGACGGTGTTGGCCGCAGATGAATTACCTCTACTGTATGGAGCTGGACTGTGGCCAATCCCTCAAGCCAAACCCGCCTGGGTCTCCAAACAAGATGAATGTCGGCTGATTTTGCTTATATTGTGTTATGGCCAATCAATACATTCCTCCACAGACAGCTGCAATGTGCATTTGTTTTAGTATGTTGACCTTTCAATTAGAAGTAATGGTTTTGTTATCTTGTTATCTTTTAAATATGATATTTTATTATCTAGGGAGTATGTTAGGCCTAAACCTCAGTTTTTTATTTGTTAGAGTAAGCTCAAAGCTAAAAGCTTACAGTAAATCAAGGTTGTGTATTCTTAATTATGTAAATACAATGTATCTGAAGTGTTACATTCGCTAAATCCAGTAATAAGTGTCCGCTGGAATGTTGCATCTGTCTTTTAATCTTTCACAGTCACTGTTGAGGGCCACTCAGTGACCTTTGTGCAATGCTGCCGCTGTTTAAAAGCTCTAGTTTCATGTATTTACTCTGGATAATGTGTTCAGATGGGCACTATAGATCATAATGTACCAACACTCTCTGTTTTCAGCACGTTGGGGTCACAATGTCTGTCTGTTCCTCAATTTTACTTCATCCTTCATGACTGTAGATATTTTTCCTGACATATAGAGAGCCATGGCTGGGTATAAACATAGATTTTCTGACTAATTGAGAGTATTCTGACTTGGACACAAATGAGTCTTATGAGCTAGTTCTTTCTAATGAATTAAAACATACCGTGTTGGCTCTCATAAGACGGTTCTGGCCTGGGTAAAGAATCAGGCTCTTTGTAGATAATCAGCAGTATACATCGAGTAATCTTTATTTGAGCAATGATCGGCATTATTTGTGTGATCTGATTCATTAGGAAGCCTGTCAAACATTGTCTGATTACTGGACTAAATTAGGGTTGTGCCGATAGACAATAGTATTGTGTATCGACGATTGTCAGAGATATCGCCTGGGGCTAGTAATACTATCAGGCTAGTAATACCATCTAATTAATATTAGGGCTTATTTGTCCCATCATTTCTTTTTACGTGTTTTTACAGTGTTGCGAGTTATAACCAATCACACATGATTCCGTTGACTTTATGAATGCAATGACCAATCAGAGGTGTTCAGATTAGTCAATGCTGGAGTTTTGTTGTTGAGTGCGCGCTTGCTGACTGAATTTCTGCTCTCTCGCGAATTCTGTCATCATAAACAAGTGCAGATGTACGTGCAAAGTAAGTAGAAGAGATAGCTTCACTGATTATAATGGGAGTGTTTTTTTAAAGTGCATAAACTCATGCTAGACTGAAGTCAGTGATGATGTTCTTTGATAATGTAAATGTTCTTTGCTCGTTTTCTGTAGTTGCTGTTTGAATATGAGGAAATGTAAGCATTGTAATTAGTAACTTAAAATTTTTCTATTAAATTGTTATCATGTTAAATACAAATAAACTAACATTAGGCTGCTTTTAGCCTTACCCTGGAGTTGGTTCACTCTCTGGCTATGAAATTAAATTATTAAATAAATTAGCACAATAATATCGTGTATCAGTGATCTCACAGGCTGATGATAGGACAATGTGACTTTGGAGCATATCGCCCAACACTAGACTAAGTTATCTTTCGCATCTGATACTGTCAAAAACACAAAAGGTTTACATATAAACACAGTTGGTTATGTCTAAAGTGAAAGTAAACAGCTAAGAGAAAAACAGATGTGTGCCTGTATATTAGATGCGTTCAGGTCTTAGTGACAGCAGACTAATAGTACTTAACATGCTGCCGCTTGTCATTAAATGGGTAGTTCACCCAAAAATGAGAATTCCCCATTGACTTTGATAGAAGGGGAAAAAGTACTATGGAAGTCACTTGGGGACCAGCAACTATTTAGTTACCCACATTCTTCAAAATAACTTGTTCAACAGAAGACAGAAACACAATCAGGTTTAAAACAACTTGAGAGTGAGTAAATGACAGCATTTTAATTTTTGCACAATTTTCAGCAGTTCAGACTTGAGTAAAGAGAGAACTGCACTTAACCTTTTCACTGTCATTTATTTTTCATAGTTAGATATCATGATGTATCATTATAGGATTGTCTAGCCCACATATCAACTATTGCAGAATTGCTGTATTGTGATATTATCGGTATCATGAGCCATGTATCGTAACATGAGGTACCCTGTGATTCCCTCCTCTACTCATTTTAGTACTTTAACAACTTGGACATATTTTATTTTAGTTATTTGCCAAGGCAACATTTCTAATTTGCATTTAATTTTTTTTTCATCTAATATTTTTGTTTTATTTCATTATTATTTTCATCTAAAAATATATTTAAATGTTTTAGCAAGACTGAATCAAAATGAGGATATCATTATGGATACCCAGCCCAACAGTACAATAGATCACTTGGGCTTCTTCAATGTCATCACATTGGAAATGGTTCTAGAATATCAGGCATATGACACAATCACCATGGCACAGGGTATTGTATATGTCTGGATGTAATTATATATGGCAGTGAGAATGCACTTTGGATGTGGGGTCTGGAAAGTCCCTAGATGAACCGTGTTATTCGGCATGGCAGTAAAGAAGGGTGCTGGAGCTTGTCTCCTGAACTGACTTTATCAGGTACAGCTCTCTAATCCAATCTCAGCAGCACATTGCTGCAGGGAGGTTGTCTGCTACCTTATTTGTTCCTGTGACACAGGATGTATTTCAATTTGTTTCACCGCAGCACTGGACGTAAAGAAACTGCAGTCAAGCTATAAGGAAACCAAATCAGATTGGTATTTGTCCATGCAGAGGAAAACCGCACACATACAATATCTGCATATTTTATTTGCACACTGACAGATGCTATAGATGTGCCTCTTGCCCTTGGGCTGCAGGGTTATGTTACAATCCCTAGATATTAAATCAAAAGCTTTAGCCTTAAAAAATATATCTCATACTTCTGAAGAAGGGTAAGTGGTCATGCAAGGCCAGGCCATTAATCCACAGCTTTTGTTTTCTGTCATGTCCAGTAGTGGATTATTGAGGATTTGTTTGGATTGCTTCCTCATTCTGTATCTCACAAAACATGGATATTACTTCACTGACATTTTTGTTTAGCTACGAATGCAGATGATGATAATAGGATGTTTTTATTGTGTGGTGAGATATTTTCATGCCATTTTTGCTTGTTGTGATCGACACTGCAGCTGCTGTAATGCAGAAGTTTCACTAGCAACTGACTTGTAACTAGAGCTGGATGAATAGTTATTCAAATGATGATGATTGTTATTGATTGTTCTACTAGGCCAGACTTGTATCAGCTCTTTGATCTTTCTCTTTGCTGTGAAAAACCTCCATGTGTCACGATCCACTCTAATATTCAATTTGTTATACAGTGTTTATACACACTAAAAAAAAATCTGTAAAAATAGGGCACAATATACTGTGTAATTTGAAGGAATTTTTCCATATTTATTTATTACAGGTGTTTTACCAGTATTTTGAATTTAACACTTCATTGCATTGTGTTTTAGAGTTAACAGAAATGTCCATACAATTTATGGATAATGTCGTGTGTATTGAGCTGCCAGTACTTTTTATGTTATTTTACGGATTTATTTTTTACAGTGTATGTAAGGAATTGTTGCCGACGGGCCATTGAATTATTAGAATATAATGCACACCCGAGGTGTCGTGACCATTACAGTCAATTATTCCACTTATACTACCATCACCACACCTCAAGACATTGTTCAGATGTTGTATTTCAAGACATTTGGCAGTTTTTGTCCTTAAACGTTCTTGTGTAGGATTAATTTCTTACGCATCTCATCCCACGCTTCCGTTGCTAATTCCAAAACAACATTTTAGACATAGTAACGGAGGCTTGAACCATTGATAGCAGACTAATGCCGTTATTAATGGAGTTATGAGAGAGAGAGATTAAGCATGTGTGAATCACCTGAGTCTGTTTGTTTCTCAACAGAGTTCGGCAGCAGCATTTTTGCTAATAGTGAATTTTTTAGTTTATATGCTTCAAGAACAGTGCCGTTATTACCTACCTAGATAGTGAGAAATGACATGTAGCATAAACTATTTGTGACCCTGAAACCACAAAACCAGTCATAAGGGTCAATTTTTCGAAATTGTGATTAATAAATGAATAAATAAGCTTTCCATTGATGTATGGTTTGTTAGGATAGGACAATATTTGGCCGAGATACAACTATTTGAAAATCTGGAATCTGAGGGTGCAAAAAAATCAAAATATTGAGAAAATCGCCTTTAAAGTTGTCCAAATGAAGTTCTTAGCAATGCATATTACTAATCAAAAATTAAGTTTTAATATATTTACAGTAGGAAATTTACAAAATATCTTCATGGAACATGATCTTTACTTAATATCCTAATGATTTTTGGCATAAAAGAAAAATCAATAATTTTGACCCATACAATGTATTTTTGGCTATTGCTACAAATATACCCCAGCGACTTAAGACTGGTTTTGTGGTCCAGGGTCATATTTTATTTACTGATAAAATCATCAGAGCAGCACTGACAACACGTTTCTGTGCGTGTGTGTTTATACCATGTGTGTGTACGCACACGCATAGTACAAACATGGGAGATTGTATGGGAGAGATAGAGGGAGAAAGAGAGTATGTGCTTTCCGTACATAATAAAACGTAATTTTGTTGTGAAAACATGGAAATAATTTGTAATTTTTATTCTATTGTTTACTATATTTATTTGATGGTCAGTGTCATTGTGGGTTTTGGTTCTTTTGCTGTTGTAAGCTGTAAGGACCTTTGAAATAACTGAAATCATTTGGCGAAGTGATATGGCCATGTAATACGTTCAAGACCTGCCTGGAACTACTTTAGCTGTGCATTTCCCAGAAGTAATTGCACACCTTACAACGTTCAGATTCCAGCATTTAACAGCCTTGTAAAATGTATGTAAACCATGAATTTCAAGGCTTGACACATGCATTCTGACTATGTTTAAGTAATGCTTACACTGTTATGTTCTATCTGAAAGTGCTGCAATTATCTGTGGTTGCAGGTAATAATGAAGCGTAATTTACATGACTTCACAACCTGTGTGAAGGCCTTCTAGTATATGGCACTTACCATAAATATATTACAAAATGGTTAAACAAAACATTTTCTTCTTTTATTTCAGCAAATGGAAGTTAAATCAACCTCAGGAGGTCAAATTGAATAACATAGGAGCTGATTTGTTTTTTAATTGTATTTGTAATTTTTGTAAAAAAAAAAAAAAAAAAACATCCTGGTACCAAAAATACTTATCTAAATTCTGTTTAAAACCCTTATTTGTGGGGATTAATATTATTTAAATAATAGTAATTTTACTAATATTTTGTCCATGTATTATGATAAAAATAAGACAATAATGATAATATTAATAATAAGTATTATTTTTATATCTTATAAACAACAACAGCAACAACAACAACAATAATAATAATAGTAATAACAATAATAATAGTAGGTAACTGGGTTTTAAAATTAGTACAAATTTAATCTGTTGCTCTAAGATGGAGCGAGCCAAAGTCATGATTTTAAGTGGAGAAATTTAATATTTTTAATGGTTAATTAATTTTAAGGTAAATTAAATTGGATAGTAGTTTTTCAAACATTTAACAGGGGGTAAAGACACAATTTACCCGTCTGTATAACTGGCTGTAATGTGGAGGTTGTGGACTCCTACAAATATCTGGGGGTCTACATTGACAATAAGCTTAACTGGACTAAAAACATGGAGGCAATATACAGGAAGGGACAAAGTCAACTGTATTTTCTGCGGAGACTTAAGTCCTTCAATGTATGTAGTAAAATGCTTAATATGTTTTATCAGTCTGTGGTTGCCAGTTCTCTGTTTTACGCTGTGGTGTGTTGGGGCACTGGTATGAAAGGGGGTGATGCTAAACGGCTGAATAAACTCATCAAAAAAGCGAGTTCTGTCATTGGACTGGATCTGGTCCCTCTGGAGGTGGTTGCTGAGAAGAGAATGATGCACAAATTGCTAGTCATTATGGATAACACCACTCACCCTCTAAATGACATGCTTGTTGCATTAAGGAGTAATTTTAGTTGGAGACTGATCTTGCCTCGGTGCAATAGTGAACGGTATAGAAGGTCTTTTGTACCTACTGCAGTTAGACTGTATAACACATCTCTCGGATGCAGAGGCACCTTTGAACTTCTAGTGAGCTAGATAGTTAAATTTATTTTATATCTTTACCTGTATACCTTATTTTATCCTAAAATCTGAAGGGAAATTACCTGTTTTACCTGTATTTATTATTTATTTTTATCTATTGTATTTATTTTGTGTTGTATGGTTTATGTTTTGGCTGCTCATGCAAACCAATTTCCCTGGGGGGATTAATAAAGTTTATCCTATCCTATCCTAATGATCAACTGCTGTGTTCCAAAACACAACTACCAGCTAAAGCTGTATTCTTTTAAATGTTGGTTTAACTTCTTGAGAATGTATAATACATCTTTTTTTTTGTGCCATAATAAACATTACCATTATGATTATCTTCAGACATTTCAAATGGTGTGGCAACTGCAAAAACCCAAAATCCTAGCCATAGGTAATTCATGATCAGGTAGTCCAAACCCAGTGAGACGCAAACCAAATGCTCTCTGTAAGCGGCTGAATTCTGCTACTAGGTCTAATCAGTAATTTGTAACAGCTGGCACTGGGGAGGAAATCGACTAACTAATCGAAAAGTGTATATTTATCTGTATTTGTCTATATTCGGATTATAAGTAGTTCTTTAGCAATCCACAATTTTATATCAAATCGGCATCGTTTTATGGGGATTTTGGATCTAACAAGACGCCGACAAGCGGAACCATTGCGTTCTACCAAAACACCCGGAATTTATTTCGGATACACAGGAAGTCAGGGAGTTTTTTTTTCCCTGTAGAAGCGCTTTTAGCCATAGATATTTATTTTTATCTTTTGTATTTATTTTGTGTTGTATGGTTTACTGTATGTTTTGGCTGCTCATGCAAACCAATTTCCCTGGGGGGATTAATAAAGTTTATCCTATCCTATCCTATCCTAATAGGTCACAAAAATCAAATCCATGTATTTGTGCCTTTTTAAGTAAAAAAAATTTTTTTTAAATTAAATATCATGGGACATTGCAGTGTACATATTTGTGAAAAGTGCAATATACAGTACCTTCTCAAAATGTTATGGTTGACTTAAAATTTACTGAAAGGGATTTAGTACAAACCTGTCTTTTAGTCTGTTTCTGTTCATTTATTATTATTTTAACAACCTTTGCCTAGACATGTGGAAATCAACAGCGCTGTCTTGAATAATGTTTCAGAGTTTATAACATAATCATTCCAAATATACAGTATCTGGGCTTATTGGGTTTATAAATGTTGTAAGATTTTTATGATGCAACTGACTGAAAATGCTTTGTGTCTTGCCATTTTTCCTTGTAGTGTATATGTCACTCTCTTGTTGATCATTAGCTTATGTCAGCATTCAGTGTGGTTTGTTTAAAGGCTTTCAGGGCAGTGCTTTGCGTGTATTGGACTGTGCATTGAAGCACACTGTTTTTCAGCTGACCTTTGTGTCTAAAGATGTTAGGCTTACGATAAGGGCAAGTCAGAGTTTTAGCTCTCCGAGTGTGTTGTTTGCTGAATCAAAGTCAAAACGTTGTCATAAAAAATGTAATTTTTTGACAGCAGCTTTTTTATGGTGTATACCATTCGGTACAAATACTAAACTTACCGTTAAAAGCGAGTACAAATTGTCCACAATCAGTTCCTGTTCCTTCTGAGAGACATGAAAACCTGCATGGAGATAAAAGATGAGGCCTCAGTGGAGCACGGGGTTAATCAATGCTGAGAGCTGGATGTCCACACCGGAGCTGCCTGGCCCTCGTCTCTTTGATGGGAAGCAGGTGTCCTGTTGTCATCGATGAGGGGCTCATTGATCAAAGGCCCTTCAGGAGTCCAGTGCTCATCCATCAGACTCCAGCGGCCAGGCAATGTCACGGAAACGAGGACTGTCAGTGCCTCTCCTCCTCGCACATCACCATGAAAGAAAACGCTTCACTGGCCAGGCAAAAAAAGTCAACTAGGAGGGCTTTTTTTGTTCTCTTTTTATGTAGGCCCATACACAGAACTCATTTCTTTTACCACAGTATGCTACTCGTATGGTTAGGGTTGCACGATATATGAAATAAATTCCATATCACAATTTGCCATTAGTGCAATGTCAAATTTCGCAGGTTATGATTTAATTAAATAAATGTTCTTTAACATTTTTAGAGTTAAGTGTAGATCATGAGACAGCGTTTTCAGTGTAATTTACTGTGAATCAAGCCATTCTGAGACAAATATCATATGTGACCCTGGACCACAAAACCAGTCATAAGGGTCAATTTTTTCAAATACATCACTGAATAAATAAGCTTTCCATTGATGTATGGTTTGTTAGGATAGGACAATATATGGTTGAGATTAGGGCTGCACGATAAATCGCATGCGATATTTAACGCGCATCTTGTCAGAAAAGCCGGTTCTGTAATCAGCGGTAAATCTCCATCACGTGCATGCTTTCACATTGAGCAGCATTAACTACACAGAGCTGTTGTTCACTGACAAGCTGCGCAAAACCACGTTCATAATCGCGTGATTTTTTGCGCAGCTTGTCGGTGAACAACGGCTCTGTGTAGTTAATGCTGCTCAATGTGAAAGCATGCACGTGATGGAGATTTACCGCTGATTACAGAAGCGGCTTTACTGACAAGATGCGCAGATATCGCATGCGATTTATCGTGCAGCCCTACTTGCAACCTACAAAAATAAATGCTTGACAGTTTATTGATTGAAAATGTAGAAATTAAGATGTAAATATTAGTATTATTTCATAGTAAAATAACTTTAGACTTTTTTACTTGAGTTTTTTATAGTATTATTGCAATATATTTATGATTTTCTTTAATATTTCTATTTCCTTTTAATATTTTTTTATTTACTTTATTTAGATAGGACAGTGTAATGACAGGAAGCGAAGTGGGAGAGAGAGAGGGGACGGGATCGGGAATGGTCCACAAGCCGGGATTCGAACTCGGAACATCCGTAGCGCCATGGTTCTGTATGTGGGCACGCTGCCCACAAGGCTATCAGTGCCAACTAATGGAAAGATTTTTTTTTAGTTCTGAACTAAAGTTTTCCCCCATTATTATTTTAGTAAAAAAAATTTTTTTTGTATTTTTTTCCCTATGTACATACACTCCCCAACAAAACCATCACAGTATTTCCAGACAAAGTTATTCAAGTCATATGGTGAAAATTCCTGTATTTTTCATATTGCAGTATATATTTCAGAAAATCAAAATAACGCGATGTCAGTTTTGTTCTAAATTGTGCAACCCTAAGAATGGTGATTATACATGTGGGCAAGATTACGATGTGCTGCACGGTGTCACAGATGTAATTTGGAAAAGTCAAAGGCCTCCTGCGTATCAAACCACAGCTAATTGACCTACATGGGGACATAAATGGTGCTTAAAACAGGCTGGCCTTCGTCGTTTCTGTTCACACATTGGCACACCTGCTTAAATGAGTGACAAAAGGCCCGTGCGGGGGGCACAGAGAAATAGGGCATATGAGGTCTCTGTTGTGTAGCTGTGAAATGGGGCTGAATCCCAAACTCAGCCAACGGTCGCCTGATTGGAACGGGCTGCTGTTGAAATGGGATTTTATCCATTTTTCTTCTTTCTTTTTCGTCTGTCTTCTCAACCAGCAAATTCCAAAAAAAGGATTTATTGTAGCTTACTGAACCTATTTAGTAAAGACGTTAGCATTAAAAATGAGCCTTATGTAGTTGTCATTTGTATGTGGGTGGTTGACATTTAGGGATGATTATTTAGGGAGGGAATGTAGAGAACAAGACAAGAAAATTATATAGTTTGAACATACCCGCGGCTAGTTAGAAAAGTGTGATAATTGGACTTTTTCATTTTTTTAAACTAACATGGCTTGTTTTAACAGCAGGACATTATAACAATTAACTTTTTGAAAGACATACAGAAAGAAACCACTAATATATTACTGTTATATTGTCCGTGTTCTAAAGTCTGCTTTAAGGTCATAATGGCTTACAAAATGTAGGAAGCAACTATTGAAAACCCATATTAGTTCTCCATCAATTTCAATATTGAGGGCACACATATGGCCGTTATGGCCCTAATAATTGACATGCACCAGAAGGTATATTGCAACATGTGTTTCCTACAGTTAGCATACCTAGCATACTTGTAGCATACACAATGACACATAGCAACAGTGCTTTTAAGATAACGTTGACCAAAAACATGAATGCATGTTCGTGCGTGAAGACTGACCATAGATCTGTAGCTCTAAAAATAGACCATGTCATGAAAAAGTTACAAGGCAAAAGTCTCCTCCTCGCTTCCAATGTCCTTCAGAGATGTTATCTGTTCTTCCTGGCTAAGCAAGGACTGCTTCACCATAAAAAGAAATATATACAGATCACAAAAATATGGTGTCACATAGACTTGTGCCGGTATTCGGTAATGCGATATATCCCGGTAATGAATATGCACGATATTGTTATCGTGGGCACTTCTAAATACCGTGAATAATTATATATTACAAATTATTCAGAATTTTGAATGCATTTTAAGAATACTTTTCTCATCAACTGGTCAAAATGCACAACACCGCCGTATGCTGCATGAAAGATGCGTGCGCACTCTGACCTAAACAAGCACGGACGAGAAGCGCATGGCGTTATTTTTGTTATAAGAAAAAAAGTTATTAAACCTGTTATACTGTATTATGACAGCACTTTTTTTTCAAACTAAATTTCAATATCGTGATAATACCGTATACCGTGACAAAAGCATTAGCAATTAATCGCAACATGAAAATTTGATACCGGCATATCCCTAGTGTCACATCACATTTTATTTGGTATTTTTGGGCTAAATCATTTTAACCTAACATAGGTATACTATACATAATCCTCAATAATGTTATGCCTTTGCAAATGATTTTATCCAAAGCAACTTGCATTGCATTCAAGGTATACATTCAGTCAACATCAGTCGTTTTATTCATAGTATGTTTATTCATGGTATGTTTCTACGCATAAATTAAGACAAGGATTAGGATTCAACATTATTATTATTATTATTATTAATCATTTGTAATTAATATATATTTTTAAATATTGTATATTTAAATATTTTGTAATTAAAATATTATTGTTATTATTAGGATTATTATAAAATTTATGTTGCTAAGTATTTAATTGTAAAATATTAACACCAACAACAAAAATAATAATGGTAATAATAATAAATATAATAATAATTATTATTATTAATTGTTTTTGTTTTAGAATTAAATATTTGGCATTAATTATTTGTTATTATTATTATTATTATTATTTTGTTTTTATAAATATATTTAGAATATTATTGTTATTATTAGGGATGTAACGATTCACTCAACTCACGATTCGATTCGATTCACGATTTAGATTTCTCGATTCGATTCACGATTATTATTATTATTTTTTTAACAAAATGAGATTTAAGACAAATTATAAATTAAATGTGTCCTTTT